>NW_017617665.1:1810000-2095053 GCF_001879475.1 Ipomoea nil
AAATGTGCCCGATCAACAACCTGGGCTCTGATACCATGTTAAGATTCAGAATTTGAGAGACCTGGCGGGTGGAGAATATCCACCACCCGCCAGTTAGGCGGAAGCAAGATATGTGAGAACCAAAGAACAAGAGAATATATTATATTAAAAGAGTACAATAGATTGTCTCTCTTGATGTATATTTTATACTTCTATGGACCTCTATATATACTAAACTAGATACTAAATTAGTCTAGGAAACTACTAATAAGAATAGGAAAGTAAGACAACTTTACTAATATTCAACACTTGTGATTTCTTTCCTTAACATGTGATTTCTGTGATTTCTTTCCTTAACATGTGATTTCTGTGATTTCTTTCCTTAACATAAACCATTATTATCAACATAGAACAATCCTTCAAAGCCGATTTTGACACGAATCCTCTCTGCATGATCGCGTGCCACCTTAGTCTCCATCAAAAATACAAAGTCGGGTTGCTTACGGGACACCATGTTCACAACTTCACGAATTGTCTGTGGATTACCCAGGCCACGGCAGTTCCAACTGAGGGTACTCATTGGTTCGGGCAGATCTGGGAACCAGAACCCGCCTGCTGCGAGTTTTTTTAGAGCTCGGCCATAACAACATCCCCACCAACAAACATCCCATCATCACCCACATCTTCCCGGCGCCGTTTGGCAACCGCCACCAACTCCACCTCCACGGCGTTATTGGGCCGATTTCCACCATCCGACGACTGCCCCCCACTCGCGATATTCACCGGCGTACGTTGCGCCATTGCCGGCCGTCCTGGTGTCAACAACCAACTGCCCCCCACCGGCCTAGGGCCACGAGCTCCCTCTGCACGCAACTCTGGACCAAACAAATATTCCTCGACCGCCATCTTCGAGTCTCTCGCACGACGGCAGAATTTATAGGAATGCCCTAGCATGCCACAAAAATAGCAATACGTATGTAATCGTTCATACTTGAATGTGACCCAGCAATTCGTTTTGTCCCGCTTAATAAAATTCATACGTCTTTTCAAGGGCTTATCAACAGATAGCGAAACCCTAATACGATGAAATACCTTCCATGGAGCACTGTCAAAACGATCATCACTCTTTAAAAACTTTCCCATGAAGTTCCCAATCTGCTCTAATATTGGACCGGACAAGTAACCTTTCGGTAATCCATACAGCTGTACCCATAAATCCACCGAATCCAACACCACATCCGCCGGCATCACTCCCTCGGGGACTTGCTTACACACAAGGGTGCTATTATCAAAGGACCAAGGCCCCTTGTTTAGAACCCGTTCCATGTCCGTTACGTGATGGAAGACGAACAGGAAACGGCCAGGCTCTACCTCTGTTGCCTCAAATCCACTCACCGGTTGCCACACCGACGCCATAACCTGACTCATGAACTCGAGCCTGACTAGCTTCCGTGTCAAGAAGCGCCCTATAACTCCCCAGCTTTCCTCCTCGACAACCGGCGCCGCATCTTCCTCCTCCGGTTCCACCGACGGCATGAACGTCGTGGCCTCCTCCTCCAACACCATATCCGCCCACCTTGCGGCGAGCCCTGCAACTCCTGGCACTTCTGACGTTGACGCCATACTCGCCGATAACAAAACCAGTTAGTTCAACCGACCGGAAAACCCCGCGTGGAAGAAGTCGATGGATCGACGTGAAACCCTAGAAACCCTAGGTAGAGAGAGCTATTTTAGATACAACTTAAAAGGTTAGAGGTCAAATATTTGACATGCTAACTAAAGTCCAAGATTGGTTTCATGGCTCCAAAAGGTGTGGTCAATGGGGTCAATTTTTCTTTAAACACTTTTTTAAAAATTTTTGTTGAGCCCGTTGTAGATGGTATTCCTAGTTTGATTTACCTCTAGGTTGTATATATTTCTATTCACAAAAAAAAAATAAAAAAAATAAAATAAAAAAAAAAAGTAAAAATAAAAAATAAAAACAGTGCAATGCCACTTAGGCTAATATCTGCAATGGGCAAATTAAGAGAAGGAGTGTTATCTCACAAACCTCTTAGCTAGGCTACTAGCATTCACATTTCTCATACAAACAAACAGAAAAATATTGAGGCTAGGGAAAGAGATGGCTTGTGTTGCTTTAGCTTCTCTGATTGCAACAATCAAGCTTGAGTTTCTACAACCCTTCCCAAGGATCTCTCTTCATCATCAAGAACCAATAATCCATTCTTTCTTGCAAATGATTTCTTCTTTGCAAGCCTTTCTAAAGGAATCCAGGGGTGCTGCTGCAATCAAGGATTTGGAAATCGAAATCAGAGACTTTGCACTCAAAGCTGAAGACAACATCGAAATACGACTAAGCAACTTTGTGTTAGCCAAAGACAGAGAGGATGAGGAAAAAGCTTCCCGGCAAATCCATCAAGCCTTGCAAGAAGCAGCAGAAAGCGCATCAGAGTTGTTGAATATTATCGACAAGGTAAGCAATGAAGCAGATGATGAGGAGAACAAAATTCAACCATCAATTCATCATTGGCTAAAGCGTTCTTATTCGGAGTTTGAGAATGATAAATTTGATGGATCCTCACAGTGCTTTCCAGACCTTGTGGACGGAAAAATGGTGGGTCGTCACCGTGATCGTGAAGTGATAATCAACAATCTCATGCCAATGTTAAATCACTTCTTCTCCAGCTCCTACTTCGTACCCCCTTCAAATAAGAAGATAACTTTGGTCTTCATTGTTGGGATGATGGGCATTGGAAAAACTACTTTAGCTAAAAGTGTGTATGGAGATCGACAAGTTGAAGATTATTTTGATGTACGTGGGTGGATTACAATGCCTCAAGAATACAACAAGAGCCAAATGTTACGCCTCCTTCTTCGTTCAATTTTACCCGCAGTGGAAAACAAATTTGGAGAAGGAAGTGCTATTCCAGCTGATAAACTTGCAGAGCAGGTAAGGACACAATTGCGTGCCAAAAGGTTTCTAATTGTATTGGATAACATACACGACAGTCGAGCTTTGCATGATATCCAAAGGTGTGTCTGTTGCGGTGATCCTGGGAGTACCATACTACTAACCACTGGGAACTTCAATCTCAGATTCGACCCTATCTTCTATCACCATCAGTATACCAATTACATGACTTTGCTAGATCAAAACCAAAGTTGGGATCTATTTTGCAATAATATGGTTTCACTTAAAGGCCGGATGGCGCTTGAATTTGAGAAAATCAAGAGTCATATTGTAGAGATATGTGATGGACTACCATGGTCTATTGTTGCAGTTGCAAAACGTCTGGCTAAATGTCATGACATATTAAAGGAGTGGGAGAAGGTCAAAAAGGAAATGGAGTCACTGGGAATTCTAGATCACAAAGCTCTCACTTTCCATTACAATCAATTGTCCGAACATTTGAAAGTTTGCTTTTTATATTTTGGAGTCTTTCCAAAACGTAAAGAAATCCAAGTTAAAAAGCTTATTGGTTTGTGGATTGCTGAGGGATTTTTGGAGCCATTGGAGCATGAAGAGTTAGAAAATCAAGGTTATGTGTATTTACAAGAATTTATTGAAAGAAGTCTCCTCTTAATATGCAACCAAGGTCGTGATGGCAAAATTAAGACTTGTAGGATGCATAGTGCCTTACATACCTTTTGTGTTGGAGAAGCTCAAAAAGCAGGTATTTTTTGTGCAGTAAATACTTTGCAACATACTGCATTGCCATTAAGTGAGTTTGCAAATTCAAGTCGTTGGTTAAGTTTATACACACATAGTTTCGATTATTATGTGTTGTTTAGTACAAACAAACCTCGCTCCATTTTTTTCTTTGATGATGATCCTAAAACTTTTGTACCTTTCAAGCTGTTAAGAGTTTTGGCCTTTGTTCCATCTCCATTCCTCCAAAGAGTGTCAATGCATTCGAGGCATTTAATTTTTTTGAGATACTTATTTATAAGTCAGAGGTTTGAGGGGCTAGGTAATATAGTGTCAAATAACCCGAATTTGCACACACTTATTGTTTCCAGTGATGAACCACAAATTGGAGCTCCTACAATTCATTTGCCATCCACAATTTGGCAGTTACCACACTTGAGGCATCTTGAACTTGGCGATTTGTATACAATAGATGATCCTCCAAGCGTGGTTACAATGACAAATTTGCAAACATTATCTTGGGTGAGCCCAACTCATTGTGGAAGGGAAGTGTATTTCAATTTTCCAAGCATAAGAAAAGTGGAACTTTTTTATAAAAAAGACTTGGTGCCCACTCACATTGGTAGTTCTTCTAGCAATTCCATCACTTTGTATAATCTGGACTATTTGGAATGGCTTGAAAGGCTAACAATTTCAATTTCAATTGGCTGCATTGTAACCCTTCCCGAAAGGTTTATGTTTCCTTCACAATTGAAGAAGTTAAACTTGAGTGGGGCTAAACTTTCTCAAAGAGATTTAACGGCAATTGGAATGTTGCCGGAGCTTAGGGTGCTCAAGCTTGAAAATTCCTTATTGGGAAGAGTGTGGAAAGTAGCTAAAGGAGAATTTCGTAAATTAAGATTCTTGCTCATTGAGGATAAAAAACTCAAGCAATGGCAAAGCGATGAAACATACACTTTACTATGTCTTGAGCGTCTAGTCCTAAGATGTTGTTATTGTCTGGAACAAATCCCATTAAGCTTTGGTGGTCCCAAGTTGAAGCATATTGAGCTGGATGGGTGTAACCCTTCCATTGTTGCTTCTGCCAAGCAGCTCATTATTATCAAACATTTGTACGGTCAAGTTGAGGTTAGAAGCTAAAATGCCATTCATTCTTGATAATTAATTATTTAAATTCTATTCTTTAAAAAATCTGTTACTGTTATTTCTTTATATGATCTCAGTTTATTTTCTCCCTCCATTTTGCTTTTTCCTTTCTTAGCTCATAATCGACGGGGCTGTATTTTATAGACTATCCTCATTCATAAGATAAATGAAATTCATGCAATGGAACAGAAGTTTCAGGTTGGAATTTGCATTATTTTGATGATGGGATTGAGTTTTTTCATTGGAATATGTGTTTTATACGTTTGTATTGTATGTATTCAGTTTCTAAAAAAATTGTATAGTCCGTTGGAAACTTAGAAGCTGCTGTTAGTTTGCTACTTTCAACTCCTCAGAGAGCTCATATTTTTATGCAAAAGCATTACGTGCTCTTGCTCGTTCATCTGCAGTGTCAAAGTCCCTATTTGAACTTGCAGTGAAGGTACTTGCTTCTCTAACTGCGTCCTTTTATGCTAGACTTTATTTGGATAATTCATCTCAATATCTCATACTTCATCACTTCTTGCTATACTTGCGCAGGTGGTTGCTGAAAATATGGTTAGAACAGACAATTCATTATCTGTCACACATCTGCTTTGTGCAGTTGGGAGGTATCAAGAAGCTTGTTCTCAGGTACCATGCCCCCATTTGCTCATGTAACAGTACGAAGTTTTTTTGCTTTCGAGATTATGTTAAATTTGGAAGAAATCTTCTAAGTTTTGCTATTTCCCGATAGAGCATTCACTGTCAAGTGTCATCATTCTTTATGATTTGAACTTGGAAGCATGTTGATATTTCTCCTTACCCTTTCTTTAGACCTTTACATCCTGTCGTGTTCATGATTTCACATATTGGTGGCAACTGTTAAATTTCTTTCATTTTGGACATTTCAAGAGGTATTGGCAAGGTCCTCTGGTAAAAAGTGAGGACGAATCACAGCCGCCCATTAGAGTTCATCAATGGTTGAGGGTTTTAGAGAAAAAAAACACGGGTCAATTTTATAATTATTGCAAGTTTATTTACTTCTCTCAAGTTTGTATGAATGATTGAATGGACATTGAAGCTCTGAATTGCTACTATTATACCCACTATCTTAGAAATAAAAATATACCTATGTTATTAAAATAGGTCAACAAGTCAAAGGTTATTAAAATTGATATTGGATGAATTTACTAAATTACCCCTCTTTACCCTTAAAGGTTAAGGAACCACTTTGGTCTTGGATAAACATTTCATTTGAAAGAAGATAAGGGGAGCTAACTAGAGAGAGATAGGGGAAGGAAAAACCTTGGAGCTTTGATCTCCATCTTCTTCAAGCTTAGATCTCAAAGCTATTGGAGTATTCTAGGTAAGTTTGACATCTATATTTCACTCTTTAAGTTGGGTTTATCATTTGAGCCCTAAGATTAATGTTTGATAATATTAGGGATTTTGACAAAGAGTTTTTGGGCGAGCTTAATAGCTAAGATTTGGATGTTTTTAGGTAAGTGGTTAACTCTTCTCTCCTTATTTTGCAAATCCCATAACCTATTTTGGAATCTCTACTACTTTGAATACCCCTTTCTAGGGTTAGTATGAGTTAAAAGTATTTTGTGCTATGCTATGTGTTTGAGTTGTTAAACTTGTGTTTTGGGGTTTTATATTGAAGTTTTGAATTAGGTTTTTGGACTGGAAATATCTGTCAGAACTGTGTTTTAGAATTTTGTTTTTGCCCGGGAAATGTTGAGTATTGGACTGAAAATGTTTCTGGTTTGTAAGTGTGTATTTCTCTCAAAACTATTTTTACCCTATACTACAAATTAAACTTGTGATTTGAGTTGTATATTGAAATTTTGAGCTGCGTTTTTGGACTGGAATTGTTGTGAACTGTGTTTCCGGACAAGAATGGTTTACTTATATAATCTGGACTAGAATAGTCATCAAGTGTTGAGATGGTAGAATGGCTTGTGGTTGTTGTGTAAGTAGTAGTAGGTCGTGGGTTCCACTCTACTTGCTAGCATACCTTATGTTTATTTTTCTATATGTATTACATGCTTATAAAATGTATTATTTGTTTAAAGAGAGAATTGAACTCTTAACCTCATGCTTATATTAACTTAAGTTCTTCCAACTAAGCCATTTCAATTCCTTTGAAATTACTTTGGTTTAATAAACTATTCTATGATTTTTAAAGAGTTATGTACTAAGAAAATTATTATTTTGGGAATGGTTTATACCTTGCATATTTCCTAGTTTGATAAACTTATTATCTATTTTGGAAATATGTACTTAATTTGTTATGTGATTTCAAGGAAATGATTTTTGCTACATCGGGCTATTTGATTATAAGAACTATTTTGATTATTTCATCAAACTCATGAGGCAACCTACATTTTGTTGTTTGTTTTGTTTGGCTTGGAACGTTCCTAATTGCTCATTCCGAATCGTCGAGCTTGACTCATTCCGAATCATCGAGTCTTTTGAATTATTTGTTGGAACGTTCCATCCGGCTCATTCTGAATCGTCGAGCCTAACTCATTCCGAATCTTCGAGTCTTTTTGAACCATTATACCGATAATGGCATGTGCCACAGAATATAATGGTGGTTGTAGGTTGCCAATGAGTCATATGTTAAGGTATGGTTTGTGCTTTTGAAATTATTGTATTATGAAATATTGTTGATGCCCATGTAGCTAAAGTTTCTTGCTTTGTGAACTTGTGTATAGTATGATGAAAGTATATTATGACTTCGATATAGTTTAAAGATCGAGTTTTGCATCGAGTTATTACTCTATAGCTTTTTGTATTATTTTGGGGTTACTTGATCCGGGGTTGAGAGGAGTATCACTTACTGGGCATTAGCTCATTATTTGTATTTTATTTTCTCATGTTTCAGAGTAGTAAGGACATGTGAATAGCATGAGCACAAGTGGTGGGGTCTCGAAGGTGACTTTTGAAACTAAGAGACTTAGTCCTAGTGTTGGAGCTTATCACAAATGTTTGTTTCTTTTGGAAATTCCCTTTGACCCTTGTATTTTTGGTAACCCGTTGTGCTTGTGACGTATTTTGGATATACTACTCATGATTGTAAAAATTTGTGTGTGGATTTAATGAGCTTTTGGGAAGAACTAGTTGCTTATATTTTGTAATTTTGGGTTGTGGAATTGTTATGTATTTAAGTGTTGTTATGAAGGTTTCGAGAGATACGTGCGGTTAGGCTTCGTATTGTTACAAGTTTTCATGTAACGGTACGGTCGGGTCATGTCCTAGAAGTGGGGCGTGACAAGTTACCATCCTGTATTCAGGTGTGGCTAAACTACATGTAAACATATCTTAACAATCTATGCATAAATACCAAATGCATGCCAATTAGCTTGCATCTCTGTAGTTCTCTTACGTCACAAATTTAAATCCTAATAAAGAATTGTAATAAAGTTGTATAATGTGACACTTTACTTATTTTTCAAGATTCGTTTAATTATTTTTTTGAAACTTATATATTTTTGTTATATACAATAAGAATTCGTCAATCATAACCAACCAAAACATTGAATCAAAATTCAAAATATTCAAAAAGTTTGATTTTCATTATCAATTTTTTGATCGGTCCGTTTTTTTTTTTTTTTTTTTAATTTTTTCACCTCTAACAGGGCTGGGTATAAGGGCAAAATAATAAATAAAATTGAAAAATGTCTAGAAGATCTTGATTGGTTCGACAGAAAGGAGTAGAGACGAAAATGGATTGGTTCCATCCATTTTTATCTCTTTTTATTATTATTATTATTATTATTATTATTATTATTATTATTATTATTATTATTATTATTTCTTTTTATTATTATTAAGAATGGTAATTCTACCCGCACCCAATGTGTTTCCTGCATCCCCGCTCTTACAGGTTTTAAAATACTCGCACAATTTGAGTAATGAGTGCGAGTATGGACGGAGTTTGCGTGCGGGGAGGTATCCCGTCCCGCACCCACACCGGCACTTATATATATTGTTATTAATATTCATTTATTATATAAGTTTATGTATATTTTATAATAAAAAATGCATAATGAATTAAACTTCTTAATTTTTTTGCTAATGAAAATTAAATAGGAACAACACAAATAACATAATGAGTAAACACTTAATATAATTTATACTACCAACACAATTTTAGTTCCAATTATGGATTAACTTCATTGGCTCTTATTAAACTTTAGAGTTATGTTCAAACTTATAAAAAAAATTCATGTGATAATTATTGTAATATAAAATTTTCATTAGATTTAAGTGTAATATTAATAATTAAAGTTACGGATGGAGGTATTACCCACACCCACAAAATACCTGCGGGACAGGTATAGTGTAAGAATTTTATTACCCGCGCGGTAGCGGGGCAAGGATATATCCCCGCACCCACTCCGCCCATTGCCATCCCTAATCTATACTATATATAAAAACAAAATCCTGAAATTTTAACTTACCGCCCAATTCCTAAAAAATCTCTCTTCCAATAAAATATATTGATTTCTACTTTCCCATTCGTACAATAATTCTGCGTTAAAATTCTATTCTAATATTATAAAATAGTGTAATACAATTTATATCTATACTATATATAAAAACAAAATCCTGAAATTTTACCTTCCCGCTCAATTCCTAAAAAATATCTCTTCCTAATAAAATATATTGATTTCTACTTTCTCATTCGTACAAGAATTCTGCGTTAAAATTCTATTCTAAAATTATAAAATAGTGTAATACAATCTATACTATACATAAAAACAAAATCCGGAAATTTTAACTTCCCGCCCAATTCCTAAAAAATCCCTCTTTCTAATAAAATATATTGATTTCTACAATAATTTTGGGTTAAAATTTTATTGTAATATTATAAAATTGTGTAATACTATTCCTATTCTAATCTATATCTATTTTATATATCAGTGTTTCAAAAATCGTGTCGCTGGCCGCGGCGAGGAAGGCCGGAATCGACCGCCTCGCCCGCTGAACCGGCCTTTAATTTTTTTTTTTTTTTTTAAGTTGTAAAGTGTCAAAAGCTCGGCACGGCATAACTTTTGACTCCGTTGTCCGTTTTGGACAAATGTTTTTTTGAAATCGCGTATTTTTTCGAGACCTATCCACCGCAAACTACCGTAGGCGGTTTGGCCCACCAATTTCTAAAAAAAAAATACTTTATTAAAGAGTTTCTAAGAAAAAACTATGAGAACCTTATGTTTTATTAATGAATTTTTAAAATTTTTAATTAAACAATTGTCCCGTGCATTATTAAATAATCTTTCTTTATAATTGGTCAAATTATTTAATTATGATAAATTTGAGAATAATTAATGATGGTAATAGAAATCTTAGAAGAATATAGAATTGAACAATATTTAATTATTGTTATATTATTATTGTGACTCACGGAATACAAGAGTTAATGCCATTTTTGGTCTTATACTCATTGGGGCATTGACACTTTTCATCCTCCATAATAAAAATTGCCACTTAGTAGCCACTGTTATTGACCATGAATTAGAAGGGTTTTTCTGTCTTTTTATGTTCTAATCCTTGTATTTCTCCATCCATTGGTCACTGCTACATCAATTTTTTCAAACTGAGGTTATCCACTTCAGACCTTTCTAACATTAAGAAATCATCTTCACCCAACTAACAATCACGAATTTTACATTTGACATCAATCTCAAGATAATGGAAACAAGTGCAGTTGGAATAGAAAGGGCGTTAGTCCATGCCTGTGGAAATTTTATCGAGCATACAACATAACTAGCAAAGTCAGGAATATCACCCAACCCCTCCCTTAACCTTTCTGCATCAACTATAATAGGTATGCCCCTACTCTTTGCCTCCTGCACTACAATCAAAGCAGTCTCATGCAGCCTTCCATCTAAGTAGACAATATTTACTCCAAGCGCTGAAGACAATTTTGATTTGGGTATGTAGACCCTCAGATATCATGGGTGGATATCCTGGAGTGAAAATGCACGTGCGAGTTTTTTTTTTTTTTGGTTGTCAACAATGACATATGTGAATGTTGAGTTTCCTCCTTTGGACACCACCATAAAAGATGTATCAACATCATCCCTTTCAAGCTCATCAAGTATTCTTTCGCCATGCGAGTCATCAGCAACATTAGATATGATCCTTGGATTAAGACCAAGACGAATTTTATCATCCGGGTTTTATCAAAGCATTGCCAGTGTTACCACCTCCTTGAACCTCAAAACTGGTGCTCCGAATTCTATCATCCGGGTTGGGGAATGAAGCTACAGCAGCCAGGAAGTCAACACCGGCCATTCCAACACCTCAGACCTAGGACCAAAAATGTCTTTCCTCTAAATAAAATAAAAAAATTATAACTACTTTTATCTTACATATTAATTTGAGAATTAATAGAAAATTCTTACCAAGACCATGTGGTCTAATGGTACCCAAGTTGGACTTCCATTTAGAAGGCTGTGAGTTTGAGCCTCACTGTTGGTGTTATTGGCCACATTGTAATAGAGCTAATAGCATTCAAAAAAAAAAAAATCTTTATAATAATATAAAAAAAATTGTCAAAAGTTACTAACTTGTTGCCGTGCATAGCATGGTTAAAGAGTTTTTCTTTTAAAACAACCTTTTGGTACCACAACTATTGAATCATTTTCGCATTTGGTCTTCAATTATTTATTTTTAAATAATAGTAGTAATATTTGTTGATTTAAATGCTTTGGTTGATTGCCTATAGAGTCGTTTAAAACCTAAAAATTAAGTTTTTGCTGGCTTTGTTTAAATTTCAGTCTTTCTTTTACTAGCCAGCAAAAGGCTCTCTCTTTTACTCTCATCTTTTGCAATTGCATTTTCTCATACAAACAAACACACAAAAAGAGAGAGTGATGGCTTATGTTGCCTTAACTTCTCTGATGGCCACACTTGAGCTCCAGTTTCTGCAACCCATCCAAAGGCTGTCTCTTCATCATCATCAACCACCAATCAAATCTTTCTTTCAAAACCTTTCTTCTTTGCGAGAATTTCTAGACATATTCCAATTTCGTAGTGCACCCAGAGATTTGGAAACCAAAATCAGAGACTTTTCACTTGAGGCTGAAGACAACATTGAAACACAACTAAGCAACTTTCTTCTACTGTCCAAACACACAGCCCATCAAGAAGAAGCTTCCCAAATACTCTGTCGAATCTTGCAAGAAGCAGCACAAAACGCAGCAGAGTTGTTGAAGATTACCAATATAGAAAAAGATGGAGAGACACAGAGAAAGATAACTTGTGATGCTTTCACTTCTCTCATAAGGGAGATTCGGGTTGAATTTGTGGTCCAGCCTGCGCTTCATGTTCCAGCATCACTGATCGAATCTCTCATAGAAAACATTTCTTCTTTGCGAGAATTTGTAGAGATATCAAATTTTCACGGTGCTGCAATCAAAGATTTGGCAACCGAAATCAGAGACTTTGCATTCAAAGCAAAAGAGGATATGGAAAAACAATCATGGGAAGTTCGTTATTCCAGATTCACAGATAAACATAAAAAACTTTCCAACAAACTCCTCCAAACCTTGCAAGAAGTAGCAGAAAACACAGGAGAGCTATTGGACAGAATCAGCAACACATGCAACGAAGCCGATGAGGCCAATGAAACACAACAACCTATTCCTTGGTTAAAACATAATTCATCCCAGTCTGTGAATGTTAAGGGAGGAGATAATGGATCATCCTCGAGGTGCTCTCCAAGGCTTGAGGACAGAATGGTTGGTCGTCAAAATGATGTTACTACAATAAAGGATCAACTCTTCAGTGGCTTTGGGGGTCTAAAAGTAATCCCGATTATTGGGATGCTGGGCATAGGAAAGACTACTTTAGCTCGAAGAATTTTTGAAGATCAACTAGTTCAACTGCATTTCGATGTAAAAATCTGGTTTACTATGCCCCAGAAATACAATAAGATCCAAATACTACGCCACCTCCTTCAGTCAATCGCACTTGCAGAAAAACATGAAATTAAAGAGGGAAGAACTCTAGTAGAGATGATGCAGGAATGCTTGATAGACAGGAGGTATCTAATTGTTTTAGATGACATATGGAGCACTCAGCATTGGGATGATATCAAACATGTTTTTCCTCGTTATGTGGAAGGAAGTCGCATATTGCTGACCACTCGGTTCAATGAAGTGGCTGATTATGCTTGCACATTCAAAAGTAATCATCATGTTATGAGTTTACTAGATCCAAATGAAAGTTGGGAACTATTCTGTAATATCTTTCCGCTTGAAAGGTATAGGGCACCAAGATTTGAAAGCTTTAGGAGTCATATGTCCAATGTTGTGGAGAAATGTGAAGGACTGCCACAGGTAATTGTTACAGCCGCTGAGCGTTTATCTGAATGCAAAAACAACATACAACATGAATTGAAAAAAATGGAAAAAGAAATTGAGTTGTTGGGAATTCTAGATTATAGTGCACTCACGCTCATTTACAATCAGTTGCCAGAACATTTGAAAGTTTGCTTTTTATATCTTGGAATCTTCCCAAAGCGTAGTGAAATCGAAGTCAAAACGCTTCTTAGGTTATGGGTTGCAGAAGGATTTGTGAAGCCATCAAGGAATAAGGAGTTAGAAAAGATTGCTTATTGTTACTTAAACGTTGATAGAAGTCTTGTGTTAATAAGTAGTCGGACGTTTGATGGCAAAATTAAGACTTGTAGGGTGCACAGTGTCATGCATAATATTTGTTTTAGAGAGGCTCAGAAAGAGGGAATATTATGTGCAGTAAATACTCAGCAACTCCCAAGGTGCTCATTAAATGCATTCGCAAATTCGTGCCGTTGGTTTAGTTTATGCACCAAAAGAGGAAGTTCCTCGATGTCAATTTCATCGAAATGAAATGATGGGCACCCGACAGCGGGTTACCGGTCGCCGGAGCTGAGCCGCCGGCGGCGGCGGACGGCGTTCGCTCGGAAGAATGCGACGACATGGCTGGGCTAGGGAGGGGGTTTAGTGTTTGTGGTGGAGGATCGCTGGTTTGGCTGATACCAGATGAGAATTCAAGATTTCTGATTCAACGGAGAAAGATAGAATTACAAGAGTGTATATCTGAAACTACCTCTAACTGATCCTATCTAACAGGTTATTAACAATTGACTAATTCTAACCACATATAAACAACCATAGGTTAAAACATAAATAATAATAATACTAATATTACTCACAATGCAAACATAGTTTTGACTATTATGTGTTGTTTAGTTTAAACAACCCTCGCTCCGTTTTCTTCTTTCAAGACAATTCTGAAATTTTGGTACCGTTCAAGCTGTTAAGAGTTTTGGCATTCGTTCCATCTCCATTCCTCCAAAGAGTGCCAATGCAGTTAGGGGATTTAGTTTTTCTAAGATATTTATCTATAACACAATGGTTTGAAGGTCTCAACGATGTAGTGTCAACTAATCTGAATTTACAGACTCTTGTTGTTTGCGGAAGTGACAGTGAATCACAACTTGGAGTACCTACTCTCCATTTGCCATCAAAAATTTGGGAGTCACCACAATTAAGGCATCTTGAACTTGGTGCTTTGTGTACTGTTGATCCTCCCAGTGTGGTAAAGAAGAATTTGCAAACATTATCTTGGGTACGTCCAACTCATTGCAGAAAGAAAGTGTATTCCAATTTTCCAAACATAAAAAAACTAAAGATGTTCTGTAAAGAAGACTTAGAGCCCAGTACTCACATTGGTGGATCTTTCAGCAAACACATCATTTTGGATAACTTGGACTATTTAGCACGAATTAAGAGTCTAACGATTTCAGTTTCTTCTGTTGGGTGCATTGTAACATTTCCTGAACGGTGTATGTTTCCTGCGCAACTGAAGAAATTGAGTTTGAGTGGGACTAATCTTTCTGGGTGGGATTTAACTGTAATTGGCTCATTGAAACGTCTTGAGATGCTGAAGCTGGAAAATGCTTTCCATGAACAAGTGTGGAGAGTAGTTGAAGGAGGATTTTATGGATTAAAGTATTTGGTCCTTAAAGATAAAAAACTCAAGAGGTTGGAGGCTTGCACAGATGCTTTCCCATGTCTCGAATACCTAGTTCTAAGATGTTGTCATTATTTGGAAGAGATTCCAAGCAGTTTTGGAGAAATTTTCTTCTTCAAGTCAATTGAGTTGGATAGGTGCAGCCGCCCTTCCATTGTCACTTCTGCCAAGGATATTCAAGAGAAGCTAAATAAGAATTTTGGAAAAGAAAATTTTGAGGTTAGAAGCTCAATCTGGCTTGATCATTCTTTGTTATTAGATGTTGAACATTGCAAAATCTGTTACTACTTAATTTTTTTTTTTATTTTTTTATTTTTAACTTCATTTGCTTTCTGTAATTTGCATCATTTTTTCATAGATTAAAATTGATGAATGAGGGTATATAGTAGAGTGTGTAGAAGATGTTGGGGTTGGCAAAAATTCTGAGGTTAGAATTCATTCTTAATCTTCTTTTTTCTTTTTTTATTAATTTTTTTTTTTTAAATACACATGATTCTTTACAAGTTTGTTTTATACTTTCTCAAACATTTTCAGCCCAAAGAATCAAAGCCCCACCGCCGAGGTTCAAACTTATGACCATCAATTTGGAATGGTAACCGGGATGCCATCACACTAAATGGCAGTTAGCAAATACTCATTTGGTTTCTCTATTTTGCATTACTTTTTCATGCTTGGAAATGAAGGAGGCTGAATATGATGAATCAGGCAGCTGGGCACATAGTAGAGTCTGAAAAAGATGTTGGGGTTGGCAACCTCAAAAATATCAAGTATGCCACTGCCTGATCCAAATTGATTTACAAGCTAGCTAGGCAAAGTATATTTATGAAAACTCCTAATTCTCCATTTTTGGAGTCATATCCTGCAATGCCTCAAAGCATATATTAGATTTGACATTAATTTTCTTCTTATTAATTGCAGGTTTTCAGCCTGAAAATCTCTTATCACAGCTTCTTTTCCAAAGGTCTTATGATAAGATGGTAAATGGTTCTGAACTAGAAGCGATATGTTGTTAAGGAGATTGGTTTTCTTAACAAGATCAAGACCTAGCTAGCTGCTGTAAAATCTGGAAACCAAATGAACACAGTAGATTGTTTTAGCTGAGATTTCCATGTAAAAAGGGATGAAAGAAGAAAACTACCTGCCCTCCTTTTAAGGCAATGGCATGACTAGAATTGTAATTCTAGCTTCTTTCTTTAAAAAAAAAAAAAAAAAAAAAAAAGTCAAGCACATAATTCAAAAATTTTATTATTATAGTCAAGAAATCAAGATGAGAATTAATGGAGGTTTTGTTTTTTGGGTGATGAGAGAAACTCGTGAACCTGTAATCACTATTTGAGGATAAGCACTAGGTAAATCTTACTCTCATGTAATATCTTGCAAACCACACAAGAGAAGTACGAGGTAAACCACACTAGGAATACTCTGTGTAACGGGCTTAATCAAGAGAATATTGACAAAAATCGAACTTATGACCAGTTCTTTCATGACCTCATGGAGGTTTTATTTCCATGTAATATACATACTAATGCTCTAGATTCTGGAGTTACAGGATCAACGTGGGACTCTTAAGGAAATTGTTAAAAAGTTGTTAGCTAGTCTTTTAGTCTAAAAGTTATATTTTGAAATCTTTGATTGCCTTGCAAGATCATTTGATTGATTGGAAGAAGTTATTAAATGCATTTGTAAATTCATGCCGTGGTTTAGTGTATGCAAAGATAGTTTTGACTATTATGTGTTGTACTGTTGTTTAGTTCAAGCAATCTGTGTTCCATTTTCTTCTTTCAAGAAAATTTTGAAATTTTTGTACTCTTCAAGCTGTTAAGAGTGGCGTTGGTTCCATCTTCATTCCTCCAAAGAGTGCGGCTGATGCATTTAGAGGTTATTTGATACTTTCTCATCAATTAAATTCTCAGAAAAATTGTATTGGATAACCCTCAGGATAATCGACTTTAGAATGATATCCGAAGATGTTTTCCATACAGTAATTCTGGAAGTCGCATATTGCTTACTACTAGGCACTTCAATTTGAATTTCAAGGATTTTTGGACCATAGTGCTCTCATCTTCGATTACAATCAATTGTCGCAAGATTAAAAGTGTGCTTTCTATATCTTGGAGTCTTTTCAAAACGAACAAAAATCCTAGTTAAAAAGCTTATTGGACTACGGATTGCTAAGGGATTTTTGAAGCCATTGGAGCTTAAAAAGTTAGAAAATCAATGTTATGCATATTTACAAGAGCTTAGTGATAGAAGTCTTGTCCTACTATATATGCAAGTCGAGTTCTAACGGCAAAATTAAGAGTTGTAGGACGCTGGATGCATAGTGCCTTGCATAGCTTTTGTGTTGGAGAAGCTCAAAGAGATGGTATTTTCTATGCAGTAAATACTCTACAACATTTAGGATTGCCATTAAGTGAGATTGCAAAATCGAGTTGTTGGTTAAGTTTATGCAAGCATAGTTTTGACTATTATGTCTTGTTTAGTACTAACCTCACTTTGTTTTCTTCTTTAATGATAATCCTGAAACTCTTGTTCCTTTCAAGCTCTTAAGAGTTTTGGCCTTTGTTCCACCTCTATTCCTCCAAAGAGTCAATGCATTTAGGTGATTTAATATTTTGTGATAATAACTCGGCAATTAAACTATCCAAAAATCAACTTTTTCTATTATGACAATGGTTGTACAGGGACACTAACATGTAAAGGGGCTAAATCCAATTATATTAGCAGATATAAATATGTAGATACCAGTTTTCTAATTGCCCCACCCACCAAGTTGTCTTTTACAGACTCTTCCTATGAAAAAATATAATGGACAAAATGAAATGAGATTGGAAAAATTATTAGTAACAGATTTTGGAAAGAAAGTCGGTATCAAATAGAAAATAAATTAAAATTTAAGAATGAATCAAATAAGGCTCTACCTTCTAGTCTTATCTCATGTTGCTCTTCTCAAATCTGCTTGGAAGGGCCACTTTTGGGCTTGCGCATCTTTAACAGATTTCTCAATCTCTTTTTCTTTAATTTGTGGATGTACCAAACTCCAATTTCTTCCTCTACCATCTGCCCCCTGCTCATGATTCACCCTCCTCCATTTTTTATGTATGAAAATAATAACAGATTTTGCACACAAGTTCTATCAGCCATCTAAGAAACAAGAAAAAAGGAAATTAAGAATATAATGCAATGAGGCATAACTTCTAACCTCGGAATTTGCCTTTTCAACATCTTCTATATATTCAGGCCCCTGCCTTTGGATTTTAATCTATGCATCATCAGGTAATGCAAAATACAGAAAACAATAAATTATTAATAAGTAACACATTTTGCAAAGAAGTTCCTTCAGAATCTAATAAAAAAGAATGAACAAGGCAGAGCTTCCTTCTAACCTCAAAATTTTCTTTTCCAAAATTCTTCTTTAGCTTCTCTTGAATATCCCTAGCAGAAGCAACAATGGAAGGGCAGTGGCTAAACCTATCCATTTCAATTGACTTCAAGCACAAAATTGCTTGGGATCTCTTCCAAACCCTCACAACATCTTAGGACTAGATGCTCAAGACATGAGAAACCAACATATATGAATTGAAGATAAGTTAATGATCCCATCCCATCCTTCATTAACATCTAAACACTAAACCCGGCCAATTATATTTATTAATTAGCAGATATGTATCTCTGGGCATACAGGTTTTCTAAATCATGTTGCTCTTCTCAAATCTGCTTGGCAGAGCCACTTTTGGGCTTGCACCTCAACAATATCTGTTTTTCTTTATTTTGGGGATGTAGGACTTCAATTTGCCAACCCCAGCATCTTCTACACACTCTAACATGTGCCTGATTCATCATATTCACCCTTCGGCCTGGATTTTGATGTATGATCGAAAAAGTAACGCAAAATAGAGAAAAAAAAAAAAAAAGAGCTTAAGAAAAAATTACATCGTCACAGATTTTGCAAAGAAGTTAAGCTTCTAACCTCAAAATTTGTTTTTTCAAATTTGCAAACCCCAACATCTTCTACACACTCTACTATGTGCCCTATTCATCATATTCAGCCTCCTTCATTTTGATCTATGAAAACAAATGAGGTTACATAAATATTAAATAGTAACAGATTTGGGAAAGAAGTTTAGCATCTAATAAAAAAAATAAAAATTAAGAGTGAATGATTGAGCCATAGCTTCGAACCTCAGAATGTAAGTGTAAAAATGTTGCACATTTAACCCTTTTAATATTGGCCTAGATTAGTTGTCAAAATAGTTCTGGATTAGTTGCTGGATTAGTCATACTGTCTGGAGTAGTTGACTGGATCAGTGTATGAAAGTAATCCAGGAGGTATGAAGCTTCTTCAAGTCTTTTATTCAGTCAAGACCCTATAATGATGGAGATCTACATCAATTGGAGCAGCCTAAATCAAGGAAAGAAAGAGTGCTTGTTTTGTGGATCGAAAGATCCTTAATATACCTATATAAAATGCTACTTTGGTTAGCATTTTACACACACTCTTTCACATGATTTCACTCTGAAATTCCTTGGGTAATTACTCTGAATATATTCTGTATTGCTGAGTGTGAAGAAAGGTCCTTAATCAATTCGTGAAGCAATGAAGATCGCCTGCACATCGTATCCACTAGAGTAGGCTCTGAAGTAGTTATAGGTTATACTTTAGTGTGTAATTAACTCTCCTCTTGTACTCCTTTTTATCATAGTGAATTTGGGTTGATGTGAGTGGCCCCGCAGACGTAGGAGTGAGGCTCCGAACTGCGTGAACATTTTCTGGTGCATGCTTTCTTTTACTGCTATCTATTTTATGTTCTTTATTATATCTGGAATGAGGTTGCATCTAGTCCAGCTTTATAATTGAAATAAAATTAATTTCTTAAGCTAAATCTTGCATTCAAGACTCACGTGCTTTTTCAATTGGTATCAGAGCTCGGGGACTTAAATTACTAGTCTAACCAATCTGGCTATCACGTTTTTTTTAACTCAAGATCTCTGTATCTGTTTTTAATTCTGCTTGTCTGGTTTATTAGTTGCTCACTGTGCATTGAGTCTTACAGCATGGAACGACATAGAGCACCTCCTGAGCTAACAGGTGACAACTATGCGTACTGGAAGGCCCGCACCAAAATGCATCTACGAGCTCAAGGAGAGAGGGTCTGAAGGGCTGTTCTCACTGGTTAGTCTCATCATACCAAAGATGGAGACAATACAGGAGATCCTCCAGCCTTCAAACCAGAGGAAGAATGGACAGAGACTTAGATGACTACCGCCAGCTACAATCATAAAGCTTTAGATACTATTTTCTCTTTAATGCATGAAAGTCAATTTACTATTGTTGCAGGGTGTGATTCGGCTAAAGAAGCTTGGGATGCTTTAGAAACCACCTATGAAGGAACCGCATCGGTTAAACAATCCAAGTTACAAATGGTTCAATCAGATTTTGAAGATCTAACGATGAAAGATGATGAAACTATAGTGGATTTTCATACTCGGGTGCAAGAACTAGCCAACCGGGCAAGCATCTTAGGCGAGCCAATCACTCAAGAAAGACTTGTTAAAAAGATTCTTCGCTTACTCCCTCCAAGGTTTCGCATGAAAGTTACAGCTATTTAGGAGCACGATGGATATGAAAAGAAAACGGTACAATAATTGATGGGAAGCCTACAAACCTATGAGATGGAAATTTTAGGCGGCCCTAAAACAAAAGGAAAAACCGTAGCTTTCTCTGTCGAAGACGCTGGAGCAGTTTCTGATCCAGATGAGGTAAGTGATGATCCAGTAGTTTTCTTAACTAAAGGTTTTTCTAAATTGTTGCAACAGGTAAAACAACGACAAACTGGAAAAGTTGGCAAGTTTCAAAGTCAAAAAGGGTTGGGGTCGAGTGCCATTCGAAACAATAAAAAACCAAACTCGTCCAACCAACGATCAGGCACATCAAGAAACTCTCAATCCAAAGAAAAAACTGGGGGCAAAGAGATCAAATGTTATGAATGTGAAGGATATGGTCATGTGCAAGCTGAATGTCCAACCTACCTAAGATGGAAGAAGTCGATGAAAGTTGCCCTTACCTGGAGTGATGATGATGAACCAGAAACTGATCCAGGATCCGATCTAGATGAGATCTCCGGGAACTTTGTTGCCTTCACGGCCCTCACAACTACTGTACCTAACTCAATAACTGGTGAAGAATCTAAAATTGAAGAGTATGTGTCATCAGAAGATCAAGATTTACCTGCGCCTTCTTTTGAAGTAGCATATAGAAAATTGTATGCAAAATGGGAAATACTTGTAAAAGTGAATAGATCTCTGTCTAGTCAGGTCGGCATTCTAGAAAATGCCAAAAAGGTGTATCTATCTAAAATATCTGACAGGGACAACATCATTGAAGACAGTCACAAGAAAGAAGAATCTCTCAAACATGAGCTGGAAGAACTCAAAAATGAATTGGAGTAACTCAAACGCAAGATCAAAATGATGGACAACACATCCACTTTGGACCAAGTTTTGGATTCTGGTCGAAAGACACCCACGAAGTATGGGTTAGGATATTCTGGAGGAAAAGACAAAGTTGTCACAGTTTTTGTCAAAGCCTCAGGCCCTGACTCAGGCACTGGAGCAGATCAAGATAGTCCAGAAACTAGTACAACTCAACGTCAAGTCAAATTTGCTACAAGTAAAAAGACACCTAAGATTAGATTTTATAATCCTATATGTCATTACTGCAGGGTACGTGGACATACGAAACCGGAGTGCTTCTACTTCTACAAAGACCAATGTGTTGAGAAATACACCAAAAAGTTTATCACCCCGTTTATTAAGCAAATTTGGGTGAAGAAAAGTGACTTCATCTACCATGTCTCCTTCCACTCTACAAGTACTAACAGAAAAGAAAGATGGTACTTTGACAGTGGGTGTTCACGTCATATGACGGGAGATGCTAAGTTCCTAAACAATATCAAAGGAAGTACAGGAGAAGTGACTTTCGGCGACGGAGTTAAGGGAAAAATCACTGGAATCGGCACTCTAAATGTCACAGGGCTACCCAAACTAAAACAAGTTCTTCTGGTGGAAGGCCTTCATGCAAATCTTATAAGCATAAGCCAATTATGTGATCAGGAATGGAAAGTCTGCTTCACCAAGGACAGTTGCAATGTTACAGACTATCAAAAGAACTGCCTCATGGAAGGTAAACGCTCTTCTGATAATTGCTATATACTTACTAACAATTCTGTTTGTTACAGGTCCAGCATAAAAGAATCAAAATTATGGCATCAAAAAATGGGTCACTTAAATTATCGCTCACTGGAAAAGCTAATCAAGATTGAGGGTGTATGAGGTCTACCTAACATCAAGGTAGAAACAGCCGGAGTATGCAGTGCCTGTCAAGTTGGAAAACAAACTAGAGCAGCTCATACCCCTCAAAATATGGCCAATACCACACACTGCTTGGAACTCATTCACATGGACCTTATCGGGCCTACCAGAATAGAAAACATTGGAGGTAAAAGGTACATTTTAGTTTGTGTTGACGATTTTTCTCGATTTTCGTGGGTCAGTTTTCTCAGGGAAAAGTCAGAAACTTTTGAAGCCTTCAAAGCCCTAGCTCTAAAGCTCCAAAAAGAGAAAGATGTGCCAATCATACGCATTAGAAGTGATCACGGACGTGAATTCGACAATCAAGTGTTTGATGATTGGTGTGCATTGGTTGGTATCTCTCATGAATATTCAGCACCTAAAACACCACAACAAAATGGCGTTGTTGAAAGAAAGAATCGGACGATTCAAGAGATGGCTCGGGTACTACTCAATGCCAAAGACTTACCCCAGAGATTTTGGGCTGAAGTAGTAAGTACTGCCTGTCACACGATAAACCGAGTATATCTACGACCTGGAACGCATCACACTCCGTATGAAATATGGAAAGGTAAGAAGCCTAACATCATCTACTTTCATATTTTTGGCTCACGGTGTTTTATTTTGAAGGACCGAAGCCCAACTGGAAAATTTGAACCTAAAAGTGATGAATGATACTTTCTTGGTTACTCAACGAATAGTCGTGCCTACCGCGTCTACAACAAAGTCACAAAATCCATCATGGAATCAGCAAATGTGGTTGTTGACGATCAACCAGATGAAATAACTGAGGTTATAATAGTCTCTGAATCCGAAGTTACTCTAGAATCCAACAAAAATGATCCAGAACCTCCTGAAACTGTGTCATTAGATCCTACTCCGACTCCTCCATCTCCTAGTCCAGAACCTGGTCTAGAACCAGATGCTGGAGCACTCGAAGTAGCTATTCGAACTCACAAAGATCATCCTACACAAAACATCATAGGAGATCCATCCTCCAGAGTACGAACTAGAGGTATTAAGCGAAATTACCTTGAGCTTGCAGGGTATACGTGTTACACGTCAAAGATTGAACCCAAGACGGTAAAAGAAGCTCTATCTGATGAACATTAGATTAAAGCCATGCAGGAAGAACTCGGACAATTTGAAGGTAACAAGGTATGGAATCTAGTCCCTAAACCTGACGGTGTAAATGTTGTAGGAATAAAGTGGATCTTTCGCAACAAGACTGATTCAGCTGGAAATATTGCTCGCAACAAAGCAAGACTAGTTGCACAAGGCTACTCTCAAATTGAAGGTATCGACTATGAAGAGACGTTTGCACATGTAGCACGCCTAGAATCTATTCGCCTTTTACTATGTATAGCGTGTGCTCTAGGAATAAAGCTGTTTCATATGGATGTCAAAATGGCTTTTCTAAATGGATATTTATCCGAAGATATATATGTTGCTCAACCTAAAGGCTTCGAAGACCCTCATCATCCTGACCATGTTTACAAACTGGACAAGGCTCTATATGGTCTAAAACAAGCTCCAAGGGCCTGGTATGAAAGACTATCTCAGTATCTTCTCCAGCATGGCTACAACCGAGGGGGAGTCAACAAAACCTTATTTATCAAAAGTTCAGGTAAACATATTACAATTGCTCAGGTTTATGTTGACGATATTATCTTCGGTTCCACTCAAACAGGTGCTACAGATCAACTAGTTCAGGTCATGCAACAGGAATTCAAAATGAGTATGATCGGTGAACTAACCTATTTTCTAGGACTACAGGTTCAACAGACCAATGAAGGTATATTTATATCTCAAGAGAAATATGCAAAAGGACTTCTAACGAAGTTCGGACTTGAGTCAGCTAAAGAAGCATGAAAGCCAATATCTACAACTACAAAATTAAGCAAAGATGAATCAAGAAAGCCAATTGATCCTACTCTATACAGGAGCATGATCGGAAGTCTACTACACCTAACAGCAAGTCGTCCAGAAATTATGTTGAGTGTTGGAATATGTGCCAGATTTCAAGCTGCCCCTAAAGAATCACATCTCAAAGTCGTAAAAAGAATAATTAAATATGTCAAAGGTACTCTCAATTATGGCATTTGGTTTTCAAATGAAGCTAACTTGAATCTTGTAGGATACATCGATGCCGACTGGGCTGGAAATGCAGATGATCGCAAAAGCACCTCTGGTGGTTGTTTCTTCTTTGGTAAAAACTTAGTTGCCCGGCTAAGTAAGAAACAAAATTCTATATCTCTCAGCACAGCTGAAGCTGAATATATAGCAGCTGGTAGCTGCTGTACGCAGCTCCTATGGATGAGACAAATGCTTCTAGACTATGGTCTACATCAAGAGTGCATGACCCTCTTTGCGACAATACCAGTGCTATCAACATCTCCAAGAACCCAGTTCAGCACTCCCGTACTAAACACATTGAAATACGGCATCAGTTCATAAGAGAATTGGTAGAAGACAAGGAGATCAACCTGGAGTACATTTCAACGGAGAAAAATCTAGCTGACCTTTTTACAAAACCTCTCGATAACACAAGATTTGAGTTACTCCGGGCTGCTCTTGGAGTGTGCAGGTTTTCCGTCTAAGTGTTTTTTTTAACAATAAAAGTTCTTTGTTTCTTTGTTTTGTGTTTGTTTTTTTTTTCTTTTCAGATTTACTCCAGAAAGTCCTCCATATCCGCTATCTGCTCCAGTCAGTTCTCCAGACCGTATAATCAGCCTTTAGACCGCACTAAATGTCTCAATTTTTTTATTAATTTTTTCTCTCTCCTGGCTGTTATACACCCCGGTCTTCTTCCCCATTTTTTAGACTAAAATCCCTAAAATCTCTCCCTCCTTCCTTAAATCCTTCTCAAATTTCCCTTCTCTTTTTTGAATCCTAGACAAAATCTTCCGTAAAATCTCCCCTCTCTCACATGGCTGGCAATTCTGATCTCAATCCTTTCCTTTTTTACCTTACTGAAGATGAGCGATTGGATCTTTATCGCCAAATCCTTCGGGGCACAGCTCCGATTTCGGATCTCTCCTCACGCCGTGTGCTTGCGACGCTGCTTCGACGCCCATCTCTAATGGAGGAATTATCAGTGAGAGACTCAAAAGAGATCTTTGCTAGAGCTTCGGGCATCACAGATGATCCATGGCCACTTGATGAAGTGTTCGACGAAGAGGATCTTCAGGCAGAGCTTCGGGCTCGACAGCTACTGGCTCAATCTACGGTTTGATTTCTTTATCCTCTTAGGAAGCAATAACTTGTTGCTTTTTCCTAGGCATGCATCACATCCTTGTGTTCTAATTTGCTTTTATCGCCTTGGTTGTGTTTGGTTTGCTTTTTGTTGTTGCTATGCTTTTGTCTTTAGGATCCCTCTGCCGGTTTGTCTCTTGTGCCTCTGTCTACTATTGCTTTCACAGGTTCCCTACCACAACGCTCAGACGAGGCCGTCCCCAAAATGATTGAGCACTCGCAAGATCCAGCCTCTGCTACAGCTTCTACTCCAGTCGCTGCTCCAGTCACTGGTCCAGCTGCTGATCCTGCCTCTGCTATAGGCTCTGTTCCAGAGGATGCTGGGGTTTCTATTCACGACATAGTATCTGAGCCTGAGGATCCCTCCGTTCAAGCAGCCATTATGTCTGATATCATTACAAATATACCCAACACTGCCTGTGCACAAAAAGCTGTCCCGGTGATCAATGTGCCGTTTGCATCCTCTAAGGCCAAAGGGAAGGCCAAGATTACTGATCCAGATGAAACTCCAGTTGTGCCTGTCCCAGCTCCAGCGGCTAAGAGAAAATTAAATCTAACTGAAGATGTTGAATTTGTGTTCGAAACTCGCCCGAGTAAACGTTCTGAACATCGTCTGCCTGGCCTTGCTTTGCGTACTAGATCGAGGACTGGCATGTCTGCTCCAGCTCCTCCTCCAGCCTCTGCTCCTGCCCCAAAGCCAGCAGCTTCGTCTAAGTCCAAGACCTCTAAGGTATCCAAGGAGACAATGTTCAGGCCTATTCTACTTTCTCCTGCTCTGGAATCACTGTGGCAACAACATTCAAATCGTGACATCCTTGTTGAGAAGAATTTCAGTATTGAGTATCTCATCCGCACGTGCAACATCATTCCTCTTCTTCGTGCTCAAAATCTTCTTCAGACTATTCAGAATGTGGGTGCCTACTCTGCTTGGCTAATTCCGGAATTCTATGCAAATCTCCAATCTGATTCTCTCCTACCGGCTTCTCCACACTATCATCAGGTTTTCTTGAGGGATGTTTGGTATGATTTAAGTCCCTCTATTATTAATGCTTATTTTTAGCGTGATGCTTTGATGATCTATTTGAGCCTGTTGGGGACTTTCTTGCATCGCATCTTACTCACAATGAGGTTACTGTATGGCCGAAAGATAGTCTTCCTTCGAATGTTCTTACCGTTGTTTACTCTGTTCTGTTCCGTTTAGCATCAAGCAACTGGATTCCAAAAGTTTCTGTGCATACCGTCACCAAGAAAATGGCTTCTCTGTTATACAAAGTCAGGCATCAACTGCCCATTGATATTGGTCATCTTATTTATCATCACATTATGAGCTTTGCTAAGAAGAAGGAAGCCAAGATTCATCTCTCGTTTCCATGTCTGATCACCGGGATTCTACAACAACAAGGTCTACAACTCTATTCCAACGAAGAGCTCTGCCATATCACTCACAAGACATCTATGGAATCTCGCATCTTCCAAAGGTCGCACTATGATGATCGGGCCACTCTCTCATCAATTCCACCTGCTCCTGCTCCAGATGATCCACCAACGACAGGCATCGACTCTACATCGACTGCTTTTACTACTGAATCTGCTTCAACACTGGCTGTACTTAGACAGCAAGTCACCTTTCTCTCTTCGCACATTGCTACCATGAAGGATGCCTCTCTTGCCCTTCAATCCTCCATCTCTACTGCCGAGGCTCAGCTGCTCCGCGCCAATCGTCACATTGCCTCTCTTGAGAATGTCCCTTCTGCTGCTCCTGCTGGTGAAGATGAAGCCTTGGAGACCTCCTCCTCCTCCACCCAGTCCTGATGCTGCTCTTTGTCCATTAGTTTGACAAAAAGGGGGAGTGCACGTAGTAAGGGGGGTGTGTTTTTGTGAACTTACCATGAGTGCCAGTGAATAATGTGCTATCTGATAAGGTTATGTGGTTAGCAATGTGATAACGTGCTATCTTTTTGCTTTGTTTTTGCCTTGACTCTATGATAAATGTTAAGTTGTTTTCCTATGTGATATATATGTGTTTTAATGTGCTTATTTGCTCAAAATGTGTTTGCATTCTCTGGCACATCATTGGTTAAGTCTAAGAAGGGTATGTGTCTAGCTACTCCTGACTAGTGACTAATCCACCTTGATTGTATCTTTTTACTCATCTAGCGTCTGTTTTGTTTTTATAAGTCGTTGAGATCCGTTTGGTAATTTTGTCAACTAATAGCCAAAGGGGGAGATTGTAAGTGTAAAAATGTTGCACATTTAACCCTTTTAATATTAGCCTAGATTAGTTGTCAAAATAGTTCTGGATTAGTTGCTGGATTAGTCATACTGTCTGGAGTAGTTGACTGGATCAGCGTATGAAAGTAATCCAGGAGGTATGAAGCTTTTTAAGTCTTTTATTCAGTCAAGACCCTATAATGATGGAGATCTACATCAATTAGAGCAGCCTAAATCAAGGAAAGAAAGAGTGCTTGTTTTGTGGATCGAAAGATCCTTAATCTACCTATATAAAATGCTACTTTGGTTAGCATTTTACACGCACTCTTTCACATGATTTCACTATGAAATTCCTTGGGTAATTACTCTGAATATATTCTGTATTGCTGAGTGTGAAGAAAGGTCATTAATTAGTTCGTGAAGCTATGAAAAGATCGCCTGCACATCGTAACCACTAGAGTAGGCTCTGGAGTAGTTATAGGTTATACTTTAGTGTGTAATTAACTCTCCTCTTGTACTCCTTTTTATCATAGTAGATTTGGGTTGATGTGAGTGGCCCCGCAGACGTAGGAGTGAGGCTCCGAACTGCATGAACATTTTCTGGTGCATGCTTTCTTTTACTGCTATCTATTTTATGTTCTTTATTATATCTGGAATGAGGTTGCATCTAGTCCAGTTTTATAATTGAAATAAAATTAATTTCTTAAGCTAAATCTTGCATTCAAGACTCACGTGCTTTTTCACAGAATTTGCCTTTTCAAAATTGTCGACCCCAACATCTTCTCCACACTCGACTATATACCCCGATTCATCATATTTAGGCCCATGGATTTTGATCTATGATCAAGTAATGCAAAATAGAGGAAACAAATAAGGTTACAAAATAAATTAATTAGTAACAGATTTTGTGAAGCTGAGCATCTAATAAAAAAAGAATGAACAAACTAGAGCTTCTAACCTCAAAATTTGCTATTGAATACTATTTTCTTGAATATTCTTGGCAAAAGCGACAATGGAAGGACAGCAACAACTATCCAACTCAATCGACTCCAAGAAGTAATTTTCTCCAAAACTGCTAGGAATCTCTTCCAAATAATGACAACATCTGAGAACTAGGTGCTTAAGAAATGGGAAAGCATTTCGGCAAGCCTCCAACCTCCTGAGTTTTTTAGCTTCAAGGAGCAACAACTTTAATCCATAAAATCTGATGAATGTCTAAAACTAATGCTTTATCTTGCACATTTTGGTATTTTTACTGATTAATCATTATATTATGGAGTCAATTTGGTAACTTATGGAATGATTGTTTGTGCTTAGGTGACTTGACAAGAAAATGATGTTTTGAGCCAAACATTGAGCTATTTGATCAAGATTTCAAGTCATCATAGCATGAGGATATTTTTGTGAGGCAAAATGAAGAAAAGAAGATTGAACAACACTCTTTCATGTGCCAAATATTTGTGTTTTAATGGTCTTGATGATATAGGCAATTCAATGCAAAGGCAAAGCAAAAGATATTAAGGTGGCATTTCTCGCCCAGATTGGCCCTGTCTCCGTATTTTGACCATATCTCGGTCTAAGAGTGTCCAAATAAAGTAATTTTTATATTATTGGAAAGCTAACGTCAAGGGCTAAAACTTTGATGAAGACCACAAACTCTAATTCAAAGGTTTTGAGGGTGAAAACTTGCCTAGAAGACGAAATCAGTGCACAGTTACTCTCCACACTTCTTCATGGAAAGCATTTTCCAGTTTGAGCACCTCAAGACGTTCCAATGACCCAATTATAGTTAAATCCCACCTAGAAATATTAGTCCCACTCAAACTCAATTTCTTCAGTTGTGAAGGAAACGCACACGGCACACCGTTCAGGAAATGTTACAATGCAGCCAACATAAACTGAAATCGTTAAACTCCTAAATAATCCAAGTTATCCAAAATGATGTGTTTGCTGGAAGATCCATCAATGTGACTAGGCTTTAAGTCTTCATTACAGAATATCTTTAGTTTTTTTACGTTTGGAAAATTGGAATACACTTCCTTTCTGCAATGAGTTGGACCTACCCGGCCAAGACAATGTTTGCAAATTCTTCTTTACCACATTGGGAGGATCATCAGTATACAAAGCACCAAGTTCAAGATGCCTTAATTGTGGTGACTCCCAAATTGTTGGTGGTAAATGGAGAGTAGGTACTCCAAGTTGTGATTCACCGTCACTTCCGCAAACAACAAGAGTCTGCAAATTCAGATTAGTTGACACTACATTGTTGAGACCTTCAAACCATTGTGTTATATATAGATAAATATCTCAGAAAAACTAAATCCCTTAAATGCATTGGCACTCTTTGGAGGAATGGAGATGGAACAAATGCCAAAACTCTTAATAGCTTGAACAGTACCAAAATTTCAGAATTGTCTTGAAAAAAGAAAACAAAGCAAGGGTTGTTTAAACTAAACAACACATAATAGTCAAAACTTAAAACTATGTCCAACAACAGGAATTTGTGAATGCATTTAATGACCACCTTGGGATTTGCTGAGTATTTACTGCACATAATATTCCCTCTTTTTGAGCCTCTCTAAAACATATATTATACATGACACTGTGCACCCTACAAGTCTTAATTTTGCCATTAAAAGTCCGACGGCTTATTAACACAACACTTCTGTTAATGAGGCCCTTTTAAGTAACAATAAGCAATCTTTTCTAACTCCTCTTTCTTTGATGGCTTCACAAATCCTTCTGCAATCCATAACCAAAGAAGTGTTTTAACTCAGATTTCACTGCGTTTTGGAAACACACCAAGATAAAGAAAGCAAACTTTCAAATGTTCTGGCAATTGATTGTAAATGAGAGTGAGTGCACAATAATCTAGAATTCCCGAAGTATTTTATTTGTTTTTCAATCTTTTTCAATTCATGTTGTATGTTGCTGCTGCATCTTGATAAACGCTTTGCAAGTATAACAATAGAGAGAGAATGAGATTCCTAGGATTCAAGTGTTTAATCCCCTAGTGCCAATCTTATAAACAATACTAAAACTGAGTTTAAACAAAAGTGATAATGCAAAGATGGTATAGAGTTACTCCCACAATCTCTAACCCTAGTGAATATTCACTCTCGTGATATAAACACCTAATAATATAAGAACAAACATTCATAATAAATTCCAAACTATTACCATCTCCCGATGTGCAATAATCAAAAATTAAGTTCCCTAACATATATGCCATCTCTCAAGGTGCAACAGTTAAGTGCAATTGTGTGTGCTCTCAATTATGTCTAAGTCCCGTTATGACATAAATAAAGCTATGAAACAAAAAATTTGGACCCTAAATTACTAGCAACAACAATAATAACACAATATGCAACACAAGTTTGAAACACAAATAATAATATATTAAAGAATCTGAGAGCTTAGGCACATAGGTTCATAAATACTTTTTATCCAAAAATCTCTAATGGAATTTAGCCAAGTATGGCTAAATTATACATAGCAAAATATAATAAAGAGATTACAATTATCAAAGAAAGTACAAGAATGAACCAAACGATTTTTCCAAATCTTCCTAGCTTTCTTCTTGCTTCCCAAGACAACTTGTTGCTCTTGATTTCTCCCCCTTCTTGTCTCCAAAGAACTCTGAACGAATATTAGGGTTGAGGAAGGTGAGATTTTATAACAGGTACCAATCCCAGAGGAAATAGGAAATTTCCGCGCAAAACCGCCCACGAACCAGTCCAGCAGATCCGCAGTTCTCGACGCATCGAGCCTTGATGCTTAATCTTCCGGACCATTCTGGAAAAGTTCGACGCGTCGAATCGGACGTCGATTTCCCGCATGCATGTTGTAACTTCTCGACGCGTCGAAACTTGCTGATCAGCGTCCTTCGGTCCATTTTGGCTCCAAGCTTGTCCTAGAACTTCCCTTGCTTTTGCACTTGACCTATAAAGGTTCCAAAACACTATCAAACACCGTAAAACATTCAAAACAAATACAAACCATATCTAAATGATAAAACAAGGGATTATGCAATCAAATTACCAATTCATATATATATATATATATATATATATATATATATATATATATATATATATATATATATATATATATATATATATATATATATATATATTATTGAAGGCATTATAGTCATATAACCTAATATATAACCCTTAACCAAACAAGATAATATTATATTCCACAATCCAAACCAAACTATCTTCGTGGAGATAATCCTATTACCTAGGGTAATCCAAGATTCCGTGAACTAACCGCCCCCCTAAGGAATGTGGAGAATGGAGATGGAATATAGATTTGGAAGAGTAAATTTAGTAAACAAGTTTTCCGTTTTCTATTTTTTTCATTTCTCCAATTTTCTGTTTTTCCAGAAAATTTTCTATTTTTTCATTTTGGTAAACGACCCCTTGACCTTCAACCTTTTAAGTGTACCTAAAATAAAATTTTAAAAATCACCAAAGAAAAGCAAAATGATAGAATTTTAATGGAATAAGGGTCAAATAGGCCATCGAACTGCACACAATAATGAAATTAGGCCACTGAACCTAAAAAAAATAACAATTGGGTCCCTAAACTAACCAATTTCATGCAATTAGGCCAATTTACAGGTTTTGCAGGTTAGTAACACGTTTTGCATGGTCGGAGACGGCATGGAGACCCGGCCATAATTAGGGATCTAATTGTTGTTTTTTTTTTTTTTAAGGTTCAGTGGCCTAATTGCATTATTGTGTGCAGTTCGATGGCATATTTGACCGTTATAACTTCCGTTATCTTTTCCACTATTGTTACCATGCACATGCATCCACCATATATTTTCTTATCTTCTTCATTAATAATAATATATATACATTATATGTTTGAGTTGTATGTTAATTATTATTATTACGTAAAATATAAATATCAAATTTATAAAAATATTTTACATTATTATTATTATTATTATTATTATTATTATTATTATTATTATTATTATTATTATTATTATTATTATTATTATTATTATTATTATTATTATTATTATTCCAACATTATTATTATTATTATTATTATTATTATTATTATTATTTGAAATGGATTTTCTCAATTATTACGCAGAATTTGTTTCCATTATTCTCACAATTATAATGGTTTAATTATTCTCAGAATGTGATAATCATTTTCCATTTTTAAGTACATATTAACTTTAATTTGTGATAAAAATTTATTAGATATTAGTTAAATTTCATATAAAATTTTATTATCAATTAAACTTTATTAAAATTTTTTACCAATTAATTAATATTTATATTAATTTGAGTGGAAATATTGAAGATGAAAATTTTACTTTTAGTGTTTTCACACATCTAATAAGCATATATGTTCTCTCTTATATTTATTGTTTTATGTTTTTCTTGAATTCAGTAACGTACAAGTCGTATTGTTACCTTTTTCCAATTCAATCTGTTGAAGAGGGCAGGGCAATATAAATAAGTGCACTTTGATCGAGTTCATTATCTTCCATAAATGTATGCCTTCCATAAAAATATATATCCATTCTCTTTTGCAAAACTTATTTAAAATCTTATAATTTATTTTAATTTATAATTATTTTCCACTAAGAGTAATAAGTTTTAGACACTATATCAATTGGTATGAATGCCTTAAAATCAAAACGTTGATGTTAATTGTGTTTCAAACTTTTAAACTAACAAAATACATATATACGATATGACTTGAGTTCATCTTGCAAGATGAATCGTGATCTAAGATATAACAACTATAATGTCTTACTTGACACAAATGTAATTAATCTTGTGTGTAATCTTTTACATGAGAACCAATTACTGAACTATCCTGAGTAGTCTAGTTAACTAGTTGACAAACTTATGATATGAGCAAAATATATATATATATATATATATATATATATATATATATATATATATATATATAGCAATATTGAATTTTTAATGAATAATTAAAAATCATTACCCATATTACACTGCTAGAAATATTTTCGATCACTTAAAAAAAGGGTAACAAAGATTTTTTCGGATATCAAAAGTTGTCAAAACAAGAGCTTCCGACTTGATTTAATATCAGTTTCAGGGGTCGGAAACTCCTTGATTTCCAGCCGTGTTAATTTAAAAAAAAAAAAAGTTAAATAAATTGTACAAAGTATGCATTTCTTGAAGCGAATTAAAAATTCCCATCTGTGGACAACTCTAACCAAGTTGGTCATATTGTCAGCTTATAATCACAAGATTTTAAGTTCAACTCCCATAGTGGCCTATGGATTTTTTTTTTTTTTTTTTTTTTTGGTTTGAACCGATCAGCTATGAACAATTTGCTAGGTTAGTCATCTTTATGGTCCTTTGTCAGTAAAGGTCACAAGATGAGATTTATCCAGTTTACATTTTTAAATTATAGTTGCAGGCTTCGGTGTCACTTAAAAGAAAGAAAAAAACCTGCATGTGCGATTGGTTGGCCTGTGATCGATGTTCTCGAGAGATGAAACTCCAAATTCACCTTCAATTCCTGGCAGCCAGTGCAGCCGGCTTTCTTGAAATTTTCACTCAAAAGCTAAGGCCTTTGTCTTTTGCTATTATCACAATCCACCCTCAAACTGCTGCTTAGTTCTCATAACTCACTCTTGCATGTACCTACCTACCTAGCTCAAACTTGCAATTGCATTTTAATTTCCCATTGAAGAAATCACAGAAAAAGAGTGAGATTGAGATGGCTTATGTTGCTTTAACTTCTCTAAAGACAACAATTGAGCTTCAGTTTCTTCAACCCATCCCAAGAGTTCCTCTTCATCTTCATGATGATCAAGCACCCATCATCAAATCTTTCTATGAAAACCTTTCTTCTTTGCAGGCCTTTCTGGAATATAAATCCAGTGCCGGTGGTGCTGCAATCAAATATTTTGGAAGCCTAATAAGAGACTTTGCACTCAAAGTTGAAGATGACATCGAAATACAGCTAAGCAACTTTGTTGTGGCCAAAGCCAAAGACGACGCAGTGCATCAAGAAGCAGCTTCCCTGCAGCGCTATCAAATCTTGCAACAAGCACAAGAAAAGACTGAAGATGTGGTGGAGATTATCAACTGCGGAAAAGAGTATAACAAGAGACATAATGATGATTTAACTTATCTCAAGAGAATAGTAGATCATCATATGAAGTCTATACAATCCAACGAGAGGAGGGTGGGTTATGATGAAATTCAAACCCTATTCAAATCTCTCATTGAAAGTCTTTCTTCTTTGCGACAATTATTTTCTCATATTCGTGCTCCTGCTACAATCAAATATTTCGAAACCAAAATAGGAGATTTAGCTGAAGATGAGATCAAGATACACTTGAGCAGTTTTGTTCTGGCCAAAGACACAGTGGATGAAGAAGAAGCATCCTCGGAACTGTGTCAAACCTTGAAACAAGTGGAAGAAAAGATAGTAAAGCTGGAGGAGAGACTGAAGACTTATGAATGTTGTGATGATTTAACTAATCTCATGACAGGATTTATGTCTTTGCAACCCAACATAAGGGTGTCTGACGACGTAAAAACAACACTAGGATCTCTCGAAGATACGCTCGTCGATTTGCAAATGTTTCTACAGAAATCCAATTTTGGTGCAGCTGAAATCACAGACTTTGTACTCAAAGCTAAAGAAGACCTCGAACAACAATTTAGAAACTTTTGTGTAGTCAAAGAGGAGCACTGCCTGGCAAAAGAAGCTTCAGAACAACTCTTTCAAACCTTGCATCAAGTAAGAGAAAACGCAGCACAGCTGTTGAGCACTATTCACAACACAAGTAGAAGCAATGAAGCTGCTGAGGCCAATGATACTCAGTCTGTGTGCTATCCAGAGCTTGAGGAGGGCGGAAAAATGGTGGGTCGTCAAAATGATGTTAGTATCATAAAGAATCAACTCTTCAGTAGCTTTAAAGATGTAAAAGTAATCCCAATTATTGGGATGCCAGGCATAGGGAAGACTACTTTAGCAAGAAAAATCTTGGAAGATCAAGAGGTTGCATTGCATTTCCAGGTACGAGGATGGGTTACAGTGACTCAAAATTACAATGAGACCAAAGTGCTACGCGCCAGTCAATTTCACCAAATAATGAAATTATAAAGGAAGACCCTCTTCGGGAGCAGGTTCGTGAATGCCTGAAGGAAAAGCGGTATCTAATTGTTTTGGATGACATATGGAGCGCTCAACATTGGGTTGGATTAAAAGAATTATTTTGCAATTCTGCAGTGAGTGGAAGTTGCATATTGCTGAGCACTAGATTCTATGGAGTGGTTGACTATGCTTGCCCAAACAAAGGTGCATATCGTCATGTTATGAGTTTACTAGATCAAAATGAAAGTCGGGATCTATTCTGTACTATCTTTCCTCTTCAAAGGTATAGTGCACCAAGTTTTGGAAAATTCAGGAGTCACTTGTTCCATGTTGTGGAAATATGTGAAGGATTGCCACTGTTAATTGTTGTAGTTGTGAAGCGCTTATCTGAATGCAAAAACAACATACAACATGAATTGAAAAAGATTGAAAAGGAAATAGAATTGTTGGGAATTCTAGATTATAGTGCACTCACTCTCATGTACAATCAGTTGCCAGAATATTTGAAAGGTTGTTTTCTATATCTTGGAGTCTTTCCAAAGCGTAGTGAGATCCAAGTTAAAATACTTCTTAGGTTATGGATTGCTGAAGGAATTGTGAAGCCATGGAAGAATATGGAGTTAGAAAGGGTTGCTTATTGTTACTTAAAGGACCTCATTGGTACCACTCTTGTGTTAATAAGCAAACAGACTTTTGATGGCCAAATTAAGACTTGCAGGGTGCACAATGTCATGCATAACATCTGTTTCAGAGAGGCTCAGAAAGAGGGAATTTTATGTGCAGTAAATACTCGGAAACTTCCAACGTGGTCATTAAATGCTTTTGCAAATTCATGTCGTTGGTTAAGTTTATGCAACCATAGGTTTGACTATTATGTGTTGTTTAGTTCAAACAACCCTCGCTTCATTTCCTTCTTTCAAGAAAACAGTGAAATTTTTGTATCCTTGAAGCTGTTAAGAGTTTTGGCATTTGTTCAATCTTCATTCCTCCAAAGACTGCCAATGCAATTAGGGGATTTGATATTTTTAAGATATTTATCAGTAACACAATGGTTTGAGGGTCTCAGTGATGCTGTGTCAACTAATGTGAATTTGCAGACACTTGTTATTTCTGGAAGTGACAGTGAATCACAACCTATTCTCCATTTGCCACCAACAATTTGGGAGTCACCACAATTAAAACATCTTGAACTTGGCACTTGCTATGCTGTCAATCCTCCAAGCATGGTAAAAGAGAATTTGCTAACATTATCTTGGGTGGATGTGGATCCAAGTCATTGCAAAAACAGACTGTATTCCAATTTTCCAAATATAGAAATACTAAAAATTTTCTATAAAGTAGACTTAGAGGCCAGCAAGATTAGTGGATGTTCCAGCAATTGCTTCATTGTGGATAAGTTGGGCCATTTAGAACGGCTACAGAGTTTAACAGTTTCAGTTTCGGTTGGGTGCATTGTAACCTTTCCTGAAAGGTGTATTATTTTTCCTTCACAACTGAAGAAGTTGAAGTTGAGTGGTACTCATCTTTCTGGGTGGGATTTTCTAGTAATTGGGAGGTTGCAATGGCTTGAGGTACTAAAGCTGGAAAATGTGTTCCATAAAAGAGTATGGGAAGTAGCTGAAGGAGGATTCTATAGATTAAGATTGTTGGTCCTTAAAGATAAAAAGCTCAAAAGGTTGGAGGCTTACACAGATTCTTTCCCATGTCTTGATCACCTAGTCCTAAGATGTTGTGAGTGTTTGGAAGAGATCCCTAGCTGTTTTGGAGAAATTTTCTGCTTCAAGTCAATCAAAATGGATAGGTTTAGCCACCGCCCTTCCATTGTTGCTTCTGCTAGGATTATTCAAGAGAAGCTAAAGAAGAATTTTGGAAAAGAAAATTTTGAGGTTAGAAGGAAGCTCTGCCTTATTCATTCATTCTTAATTTTCTATTTTGTTGTTTCTTAGATGCGCTGAACTTGTGTGCAAAATCTGTTATTGTTTTCATAGATAAAAATGGAGGAGGGTGAATCATCAGCAGGGGCAGATGATAGAGGAAGAAATTGGAGTTGGGAAATTGAAGTCTTATATCCACAAATTAAAGAAAACGAGATTCAGAAATCTGTTAAAGAGGCGCAACCCCAAAACTGGCTCTTCCAAGCAGATTCAGATTTGAGAAGAGCAACATGAGATAAGAGCAACTTCGAAGCTGCTATATATTACTCAAAGTATGGTGTTGAAATGGAATCCATATCAATGTTGAAAAAATCGCTAGGCGCCTGGAGACCGCCTAGGCCGCCTAGAGCGCCTAGGCACCGATTAGGCGCGATTTTTGCAACACTGATCCATATAGTTGACCAAACTACACGAATTGAAGTTCATCAGATTAATTCCATATATATAATATGCATGCATACATGGAGTCAATTACATATATATTCAATTTTGGTGATGATGATGAGATGCTTAAATGGCAAGATCGAATTGCTGGTTTCTCCTGACTTCATTAACTAATCTTCAATCCAAACATATATTTCTTCTTGTTTGACACCCAAATGGTTTCTCATTTGCAGGAGCCCATTCTGTGTTCTGTTGTTGGACATAATACAAAGATGCAGCAGCATTCGGTGTATATATATGGTTTTGTCAATGTTGCATTCTGAAGGCTTTATATATATATGGATAGCTCAGGTTCAGGTATTTACTATATATCTTTATTTATGAGTTCATGATAGATATATCATATGTAGATAGAAAATCAGGAATACTGAAGAAGGAAAAGGCTCTTTAAATTGAAAGAAGAAGCATATAGACGAACGGAAAATAATGCTATGATTAACTAAATGCAGAAGAGTAGCAAATATACCTAACAAACTTGACTGACTAATAATCTGAATTATTACAATAATTATGCTAACTTTATTAAATTAATTTTCGTAACATTCTCTTCCTTAAACTGAATTGATTTCAGTTTAGAGAAGAGCTTCCTTGGACTCATATCTTGCTCCTTAACTTGAGGAATGATGCTGCATTGAGAGGCTTCGTGAAGAGATTTGCTGCTTGGTCTTATGACTTGCAGTGGACTAATGTAAGTTCACCATCTTCCACTAGTTCTCGCAAGAAATGGACCCTGACATGAATGTGTTTGGTTCTCCCGTGAAAAACTGAATTTTTGGATTGTTTAATTACAGAGCTATTATCACAAACATTAAATCACCTAAATGCATTGACGCTCTTTGGAGGAATGGAGGTGGAACAAAGGTCAAAACTCTTAGGAGCTTGAGAGGAACAAAAGTTGATCATCATTAAAGAAGAGAAGGGAGTGGGGGTTGTTAGTACTAAACAAGTAAACAACACATAATAGTCAAAACTATGCTTACATAAACTTAACCAACGACTCGATTTTGCAATCTCACTTAATGGCAATTATGAATGTTGTAGACTATTTACTGCATAGAAAATACCATCTCTTTGAGCTTCTCCAATACAAAAACTATGCAAGGCACTATGCATCCTACAACTATTAATTTTTCCTTTAGAACTTGACTTGCATAGTAGGACAAGACTTCGATCTGACACTAATCTCTTGTAAATATGCATAACATTGATTTTCTAACTTTCTAAGCTCCAATGGCTTAAAAATCCCTCAGCAATCCATAGCCCAATAAGCTTTTTAACTAGGACTTTTGTTCATTTTAGAAAGATTCCATGATATAGAAAGCACACTTTTAAATCTTGTGACAGTTGATTGTAATTGAAGATGAGAGCACTATGATCCAAAATTCTCAATAACTTTATTTCTTTTTTAGTCTTCTCCCACTCCTTTAATATGTCGTTGCATTTACATAATTAACAATGGTAGTCCATCACATATCTTTACAATATGCCTCCTGATTTTATCAAATTAAGGTGACATACGAAGCTCATTAAGAGAAAGGATATTGCAAAATAGATCCCAATTCAACTTTCATTTGGATCTAGCAAAATCATTTTGGATATAGTTATACCTATAGAAGAAGTTATCCTTGAAATTCAGATTGAAATGCCTAGTAGTAAACAATATGCGACTTTCAGAATTTCGGTATGGAAAACATCTTCGGATATCATCCCAAAGTCGATTATCTTAAATGTTATCCAATACGATTTTTCTAAAAATTTAATTGATAGGAAAGTATCAAATCACCTATAAATGCATCAGTTGCACTCTTTGGAGGAATGGAGATGGAACTAATGTCACTCTTAACAGCTTGAAGAGTACAAAAATTTCAAAATTTTCTTGGAAGAAGAAAATAGAGCACAGATTACTTGAACTAAACAACACATAATAATCAATACTATATTTAATTTGCATACACTAAACCAACGACCCGAATTTACAAATGCATTTAATAACTTCTTCCAATCAGGGGCGGAGGAAAGTGTAAGCTTTGGGGGGCCTTGGCCCCCTCCCCCACCCCAATTTTTTTTAATACTATCTATGTATTAATTTTTTTAAAAAAATATTATATATAATTTTAAAATTTTGTTGTTACTTTCAAATATTTGGCCCCCTCTCACTTAAATTAATCTTACAAGTTAAGTTATAAACTTCTTCATCTTCTCAACTTCTTCAATTTTCTCCCATTTCAAATTATGTCTTCCCAATATTGATGATAATCAAATTAAACCCCATTTAACCTACCTACTAGTGTCTCTCTCTAGAACCATATATGTGTGTGTGTGTGTGTGACATATATGTTATAACAAGATAATTTGTCATTAATAAAATCTATGCATATTTTTCAAGTTAATTTTTGCTTTTTATTTGTAACTACTTGTTTGGTTAATTTTTGTTTCATATTCTATTGTTTATCTTAAAATATGTTGTTAATGTTTTCATTCTTTCAACGTACAAAGCAATATAATGAAAAACATATTGCAAAATAATTTAATATAGATTCAATTGTAAATGATTTATTCTAAACTTTATTAAATCTATAATGTATTGATTATTTTGAAATATGTTAACTGGATATTAATGTATTTGATTTAGTACTTCAACCGTAGTTGGCCCCAACACTATTCAATTCTGCCTCCTCCCTTGCTTCCAATCAAATGATCTTGCAATTAAGGCAATCAAAGATTTCAAATAAACTAAAAGACTTAACAACTTTTTTACAATTTCCTTAGAGTCCCATGAGGTCATGATAGAATTGGTTATAAGTTTGATTTTTGGCAATATTCTCTCAGTTAAGCGTGTTACACAGGGTAATTCTAGTGTGGTTTACCTCACACCTCTCATGTGTGATTTGCAAGCTATTAAGAGAGAGCACTATTTACCTAATGCTTACCCTCAAATAGTGATTACAGATTCACGAGTTCCTCTCATCGCCCAAAAAAACAAAACCTCCATTAGTTCTCATCTTGATTTCTTGACTATAATAATAAAATTTTCGAATTATGTGCTTGACTATATATTAAAAAAAAAAAAAAAAAAAAGAACTACAATTCTAGTCATGCCATTGCCTTAAAGGAGGGCAGGTAGTTTTCTTCTTTCATCCCTTTTTACATGGAAATCTCAGCTAAAACAATCTACTGTGTTCATTTGGTTTCCAGGTTTTACAGCAGCTAGCTAGATCTTGATCTTGTTAAGAAAACCAATCACCTTAACAACATACCACTTCTAGTTCAGAGTTTTTCAGCTTGAAAACCTGCAATTAAGAAGAAAATGTCAAATCTAATATATGCTTTGTGGCATTGCAGGAAATTAAATGTATGACGCCAAAAATGGAGAATTAGAGCAGTTTTCAGAAATATACTTTGCCTAGCTAGCTTGTAAATCAATTTGCATCAGGCAGTGGCATGCTTGATATTTTTTAGGTTGCCAACCCCATCATCCTTTTCAGACTCTACTATGTGCCCAGCTGCCTGATTCATCATATTCAGCCTCAACCCAACAGGGTAACTCAAGGGCAAATGAGCTTTCTTTGTGGGGAGAATTTCGGGATAACCGGCGTTCAATTCCCACAAGTGACAATTCCCTTTGGGCCAGCTTCTGTACCTCAAGTAATGCTAAATAGAGAAACAGATATTACTTGTAAAGAATCATGAGTATTTAAAAAAAAAAAAAAAAAAAAAGATCAGAAATTTTTTTAATAAAACCGAAAAAAGAAGATTAAGAATGAATTTCTAACCTCAGAATTTTTGTCTTTTCAAATTTGCCAACCCCAACATCTTCTACACATTCTACTATATATCCTCATTCGTCAATTTTGATCTATGATAAAGTAATGCAAAATAAAGAAAACAAATGAAGTTAGAAAAAATTAAGTAGCAACAGATTTTGCAATGTTCAACATCTAATAACAAAGAATGATCAAGCCAGATCGAGCTTCTAACCTCAAAATTTGCTTTTCCAAAATTTTTATTTAGCTTCTCTTGAATATCCTTGGCAGAAGTGACAATGGATGGGCGGCTACACCTATCTAACTCGATTGACTTCAAGCAGAAAATTTCTCCAAAACTGCTTGGAATGTCTTCCAAATAATGACAACATCTTAGAACTAGGTGCTCGAGACATGGGAAAGCATCTATGTAGGCCTCCAACCTCTTGAGTTTTTTATCTTTAAGGACCAAATACTTTAATCCATAAAATCCTCCTTCAGCTACTCTCCACACTTGTTCATGGAAAGCATTTTCCAGCTTCAGCATCTCAAGACTTTTCAATGAGCCAACTACAGTTAAATCCCACCGAGAAAGATTAGTCCCACTCAAACTCAATTTCTTCAGTTGTGAAGGAAACGCACACCGTTCAGGAAATGTTACCATGCAGCCAACAGAAACTGAAATCGTTAGACTCTTAAGTCGTGCTAAATAGTCCAAGTTATCCAAAATGATGTGTTTGCTGGAAGATCCACCAATGTCACTGGGCTCTAAGTCTTCTTTACAGAATATTTTTAGTTTTTTTATGTTTGGAAAATTGGAGTACATTTCCTTTCTGCAATGAGTTGGACCTACCCAAGATAATGTTTGCAAATTCTTCTTTACCACGCTGGGAGGATCAACAGTGTACAAAGCACCAAGTTCCAGATGCCTTAATTGTGGTGACTCCCAAACTTTTGATGGCAAATGGAGAGTAGGTACTCCAAGTTGTGATTCACTGTCACTTCCGCAAACAACAAGAGTCTGTAAATTCAGATTAGTTGACACTACATCGTTGAGACCTTCAAACCATTGTGTTATAGATAAATATCTTAGAAAAACTAAATCCCCTAACTGCATTGGCACTCTTTGGAGGAATGGAGATGGAACGAACGCCAAAACTCTTAACAGCTTGAACGGTACCAAAATTTCAGAATTGTCTTGAAAGAAGAAAATGGAGCGAGGGTTGTTTAAACTAAACAACACATAATAGTCAAAACTATGTTTGCATAAACTAAACCAACGACAGGAATTTGCGAATGCATTTAATGACCACCTTGGGAGTTGCTGAGTATTTACTGCACATAATATTCCCTCTTTTTGAGCCTCTCGAAAACAAATATTATGCATGACACTGTGCACCCTACAAGTCTTAATTTTGCCATCAAAAGTCCGACTACTTATTAACACAAGACTTCTATCAATGAGGTCCTTTAAGTAACAATAAGCAATGTTTTCTAACTCCTTATTCCTTGATGGTTTCACAAATCCTTCTGCAACCCATAACCTAAGAAGCGTTTTGACTTCGATTTCACTACGCTTTGGGAAGATTCCAAGATATAAAAAGCAAACTTTCAAATATTCTGGCAACTGATTATAAATGAGTGCGAGTGCACTATAATCTAGAATTCCCAACAATTCAATTTCTTTTTCCATTTTTTTCAATTCATGTTGTATGTTGTTTTTGCATTCAGATAAACGCTCAGCGGCTATAACAATTACCTGTGGCAGTCCTTCACATTTCTCCACAACATTGGACAGATGACTCCTAAAGCTTTCAAATCTTGGTGCCCTATACCTTTCAAGTGGAAAGATATTACAGAATAGTTCCCAACTTTCATTTGGATCTAGTAAACTCATAACATGATGATTACCTTTGAATGTGCAAACATAATCAGCCACTTCATTGAACCGAGTGGTAAGCAATATGCGACTGCCTTCCACATAACGAGGAAAAACATGTTTGATATCATCCCAATGCTGAGTGCTCGATATGTCATCTAAAACAATTAGATACCTCTTGTCTATCAAGCATTCCTGCATCATCTCTACTAGAGTTCTTCCCTCTTTAATTTCATGTTGCTCTGCTAGTGCAATTGACCGAAGGAGGTCGCGTAGTATTTGGATCTTATTGTATTTTTGGGGCATAGTAAACCAGATTTTTACATCGAAATGCAGTGGAACTAGTTGATCTTCAAAAATTCTTCGAGCTAAAGTAGTCTTTCCTATGCCCAGCATCCCAATAATCGGGATTACTTTTAGACCACCAAAACCACTGAAGAGTTGATCCTTTATTGTAGTAACGTCATTTTGACGACCAACCATTCTGTCCTCAAACCTTGGAGAGCACCTCGAGGATGCATTATGATTTAACCAAGGAATAGGTGGTTGTGTTTCATTGGCCTCATCCGCTTCATTGCTTGTGTTGCTGATTCTATCCAATAGCTCTCCTGTGTTTTCCGCTACTTCTTGCAAGGTTTGGAGGAGCTTGTTGGAAAGTTTTTTATGTTTATCTGTGAATCTGGAATAACGAACTTCCCATGATTGTTTTTCCATATCCTCTTTTGCTTTGAATGCAAAGTCTCTGATTTCGGTTGCCAAATCTTTGATTGCAGCACCGTGAAAATTTGATATCTCTACAAATTCTCGCAAAGAAGAAATGTTTTCTATGAGAGATTCGATCAGTGATGCTGGAACATGAAGCACAGGCTGGACCACAAAGTCAACCCGAATCTCCCTTATGAGAGAAGTTAAAGCATCACAAGTTATCTTTCTCTCTGTTTCTCCATCTTTTTCTATATTGGTAATCTTCAACAACTCTGCTGCGTTTTGTGCTGCTTCTTGCAAGGTTCGACAGAGTATTTGGGAAGCTTCTTCTTGATGGACTGTGTGTTTGGACAGTAGAAGAAAGTTGCTTAGTTGTGTTTCAATGTTGTCTTCAGCCTCAAGTGCAAAGTCTCTGATTTTTGTTTCCAAATCTCTGGGTGCACTACGAAATTGGAATATGTCTAGAAATTCTTGCAAACAAGAAAGGTTTTGGAAGAAAGATTTGATTGGTGGTTGATGATGATGATGATGAAGAGACAGCCTTTGGATGGGTTGCAGAAACTGAATCTCAAGTGTGGCCATCAGAGAAGTTAAGGCAACATAAGCCATCACTCTCTCTTTTTGTGTGTTTGTTTGTATGAGAAAATGCAGTTGCTAAAGATGAGAGTAAAAGAGAGAGCCTTTTGCTGGCTAGTAAAAGAAAGACTGAAATTTAAACAAAGCCAGCAAAAACTACATTTCTTTTGGTTTTAAATGACTCTATAGGCAATCAACCAAAGCATTTAAATCAACAAATATTACTAATATTATTATATGATTGTCTAAGCTCTCTTGTTTAACCAGTACTATGTGGTCTAATGGTACACGGATTGGACTTCCATGTGGAAGATTGTGAGTTTGAGCCTCAGTGGAAGCGTTATTAGCATAGGTTGAGAAACAGATACTACATTGTAATAGAGCTAGTGGCATTCAAAAAAAGAAAGCTCTCTTGTTTTTTGGTGCCACGATTATTGAATTATTTTCACATTTAATCCCCGACTATTAACTTTTTCATATTTGGACCCATGACTTTTAAAATCTTGTCACATTTAGTGATTTAGTCATCTAGCCTAATTTTTGGTCATTGGTGAACAAATTTTGTAATTGAAAAATGTCATAAAATGACAACTTTGTCTTTCAAGATTAGTCACTTTGGTTACTGGTGACCGAAAATTAAGTCGGAGGATTAAATGTGACAAGATTTTAAAAGTCGTGGGATCAAATGTGAAAAAATTACGGAGTAATAGTCGGGGACTAAATGTGGAAATGATCCAATAGTTATGAGACCAAATATGAAAAAGTAATAATCGAGGACCAAATGCAGAAATGATCCAATAGTCGTGGTACCAATTTTTTTTTCTTTTAAAAAAAAAAAAAAAAAAAAAAAAAAAAAAAAAAACCTCTTTAACTATGCTATGCACTGCACCAAGTTAGTAACTTTTGACAAATTTATTATTATTATTATTATTATTATTATTATTATAAGGATTTTCTGTTAATTCTCAAATTAATATGTAAGATAAAAGTATTACGTTATAAGTTTTTTATTTTAGGGAAAATGGCACTTTTTCCCCCTATGTTATATACTTATAGCACTTTTTCCCCCTCAATTATTTATGTAAGCACATTAGCCCCCTCAATTATTTTAAAAGTGGTGGTTTTCTCTCCTAATATATTAAATTGACATTTCTACCCTTAAAGTAAACATTTTATTTATTTTACTTCTCCAACAAATTATTGCGTATATGTAGCGATTACCACGGTTCGGTTCGAACTGAACCAGACACTATAGCAATCGAATTAAAAGTTTTCAGTTATGATTCAGATCTAGAACCCAATATTTGGATTTCAATTTATTAAATTTAAGAATTAAAAAAAAAAAACTGGATCATGAACCGACGGTTTCGGATCCCGTTCGCGATTTTGAACCGTCTTTATTTTAAAATTTTATTTTTTATTTTAAAATAGTTTAAATTCAACAATAAATGTATTTTATTTTTTCAGTTTGGAACATGAACCGCCCATTCCAGTTCGTGATTTTAATAAACTCTAAATATCGCGTTTTGATTATAAATTGTAATTGGAATATTTTGGTTTGGTTACTATAATATCTGGTTTGAACCAAATTATAGTAATAATTTATTGGAGAATAAAAATAAATGAAATATTTATTTTAAGGGTAAATATGTCCATTTAACATTTTAGGGGGAAAAAGAGCCACTTAAATAATTGAGGGGGAAAAAGTGTTATAAGTATATAACATAGGGGGAAAAAGTGCCATTTTCCCTTTATTTTATTTAATCCATTATAATAAAGTAATCTATAATTTTTTTAATGGAAACATTTTATTTAAAGAAAGGATGAGGCGTGAGTTGAGCTGCAGTAAAGTTGACAATTTAAAGATTCCATTCACACATAAATATAATTTTGCTGGTGAACTTTGAACAATCCAGCAAGTCAAAAATTCATTATAATTTTTTTTCTTTTTGGCCAAAAATTCTTACAAATTAAACTCTTCCATCTGGTCAATATAGAACTGTAGTACATACATCATATTCAGCCCCATTAATTGCTTATGAGCTACAAAATGGAATGAGATTAGATAAAGAAATTAATGGCAACAAATTTTGTAAAGAAATTCAATCAGCAACAAATAGTATAGAAGTTAAATAAATTAATTATCCAGAATGAATGGCATTGTAGCTTCTAACCTCAACTTGACTGTAAGTATGTTTGAGCTGCTTGGCATGCAGAAGCAATAATGGAAGAGTTACACCTATCCAACTCAATATGCTTCAAGTTGCGACCAACAAAACTAAACGGGATTTGTTCCAAACAATAACAAAATCTTAGGATTAGACGCTCAAGACATTGCAAAGTGTGTGTTTTTATCATTCTTCAATTGCTTGAGTATTTTTTTTTTTTTTTTATCCTAAGGAGCAAGAATCAATTTTAATTTCGAATTGCTGTTAAATCCCTTTGAAAAAGTTTAGTCCAACTCAACTTCAATTGTAAATGAAATATAAATCACTTGGGAAGGATTACAATGCAGTCTATCAAAATTGAAATAGCTTTTTTTGAATAAATCACAGGTTCATGCAGGCTTTCGGGCTAGCAGTGCACGAACGACAAATTATGCTGTGCATCCGTATGCACCATGCATGGTGCATACGGATGCAAAAACGATGTCGTTTTGGTTAAAAAATGTGCGTCCCACTTTAAAAAAAATTCAGGTTCGATTCCCGGCAATAGCATTTTTTATATATCCATAAATTCATAACTATATATCCATAAATTCATAACTATATATACACAGTGAATGAATGAAGTAAAAATCCACAATGAATGAACTAAATATCCACAATGAATGAACTAAATATCCATAAATTCATAACTATATATCCAGAAACGACCCGTGTTCGTGCTTGGCCGAAGTTAGCCGACAAGTGTCGGGCTTGAACCAAGCCTTTTCAATCGCATTTTGGAATTTGATTTGCAACACCCATGCGCGCAAAAGAGAGCTTCTATGCTATACAATTCAATAACCATAAAAAGAGCTCTTTTATATATAGTGGGGCAAATCCTCTTCCCAAATCAATGTGGGACAAAAGCTCACTTTTTCCCCTCATTTTTCAACTCAAATGGGTCTACTTTGAGAATCAATATCTCATTCACCCATTATCCGTTTTGAGCATACAATATATCAATCTCTTCGTCTCACTACGAAGAACCCGAATCCACTTTGACCCGACCCAAATCGAAAGTGGACCCCACTGATAATTGTACCACAAAATAGCCACTTAACATGTCATTTTAAGCTATTTTTTCCAACAAATAACCCAAGCAAGATATATTTTATACAAGCAAGAGGAGAAAATAAGCAAGATGTGGAAATCTATCTCAAGCACTATATAGCTATTTATTCAAAAAAAAAAAAAAAAAAGAGAGAGAGAAGTCTGATCAAGCAAGAAGCAAGACATGGCTAAATTGAGACAAGCAAGCTGTGACAAATAAGTAAGATGATCAGAAGCTACAAAGGGAGAATACTGAATAATTCAAATGAATTATTTAGTTTATCCACATGTTACAACATTTCAAATGCCTAAACACATGATCAGAACAGTGAAAAATTAATATTATCTTTATGACAATGAGCATGAAGGCTTAAAAATCTTATCCTTAGAAACAACTTGAAAATCAAGTCAGAGGATTTAATTCTTGTCAGAGAAATGTTCGTTGGTGATCAAAGAAGAAGAAGATATTATTTTTTTAGAAGCAAATTGAAAATCAAGTTGATAAAAAATATATATATTATCTTGTCAGATACAAGTTGGCAAACAATCAATATGAAGATTTCAAAATTGTCAACAACATCAGGCTACGAGATTCAAAATTCAAATATCAAATTATCCCGCTCTAACGAATACATTTGATCATCTATATAAAGCCATGAAGACTTGAAGATCAAGGACACGGACGAACAACTTGCAAAGAGAATTATACAAGAGCAAAAGTATCTTTGAGTCAAATATTCTTTGAAATATTTAGAATAGAGACTTTGTAACACCCCGAAATTTTGAAACTTTTAAAACTTATATAATAAAGGTCAATTCTCATTAAATCCCAAAATAGAGTAGTACTAAACATACGAGTGCGGGGTGCTATGCCACATCTGAGCTGGAGAACTCAGATGCACAGGCTAAACTAACTAAATATCCTCAATACATCATCATGGCACGCAGGCCGAAAGGAAAACTATCTATCTACTCCACGTTCTTCTAGCGCGCTCTGGGAGCTAATCATTTATGCCTGAAAGCCAAATATATCTGTTCAGCGAATGATGCCGGTAACCCACTCCAACGCGTTGAAATACATTATAGATAGATATATATAGATATATGAAAATCATTTTGAAGCAGGAAGATATATACTTAAGAGACTCTAGTTTTAAAACCAGGAATGGACTCAGCAAATAGGGGTAAGCACGATAATCAATGATAACAGTTAAGTAGAATCATCATAAAGAATACGCAACTAAGGCCACAGTCTATTTCCAAATCAATTACATCATCATCCAATCATCATTTGTGACACTCAATCACACTGAGCTGGCGCCACGGGACCAATCGCATGCCCCGAACATGAGGGTTAATGCATATAGTATTAACACGACCCTGCAGCACCCTACCTCATACCGCAGCATGAAGGGAGTTGATCGCAACCAACCCTTTAAAGACTGCTGACGAACTCAACGTCGGACCACAATCCTACACACTGCTGACGCGCCCAGTCGGTGGACTGTGATCCCCTTTTCAAGGGGGGACATACGACCCTACACACTGTTGACGGGCATAGTCGGTGGACCGTAACGGATCAAGCCCTACACACCGCTGAGAGACTCAGTCGGTGGGCGAAGATCCTCGGAGACTACGACCCTACACACCGGTGGCCCATCACTCGGTGGATCGCAGCCAGCCGTAGCCCTACACACCGCCTGATTACTCAGGTCAGTGGACTACGGCCTTCCTCGGGTTTATTGTCCCTAACCACCGCCTGACGCGTCTAGTTCGGTGGGTCATCGTACCCGAGGCCCATGTGGACCGCAGCCCAAGAAGTGAATCGCTGACCGCAGCCAGGAGGATGAACCGCACCTCATAAGTAACCAAACAGTGGACCGCCGCCCTATATAATATTTATATACCTGATCGATCGCAACCGGCCTGGTTAACAGTTAGGATGGTTCTCAACCTATCCAACTGCCCGTATAGCCAATTTGATCGCAACCAAATTAGGGAATCATGCATCACATAACACACAATATCACATAATAGCACATAATAACACATTGGGAAGGGGGAGACACATAAATAAGCTTACATGTGATCATTCATATACTAAGAATAGTCCTAAGGGGTTCATACGACTTCCACCTAGGTCAACGGGTTACCGATTCAACTAGCACGCAATCCCTAAGACTCTTTTACCCTACGAACGGTACCCAAAACATCAAACTTGACTCAAGTATAACAAACGGGGTCCGTTGGGACACCACGGGGAATGGGGAACATCAAATGGGGAAGCCCAAGAACCGGGGTGGGTACGGACCAACGGGTAGCCGGTGGGTGGGGATCACCCGCCGGCTGCCCGCCGGAGATCATCGCCCGGGCAGCGGGGTTGTCGGCTGGCGAACGCCTGCCCGGCGCCTGCCCGCTGCCTGGCGGTGATTTTCGGGCAGCGGGTAGGTGGCGGGTACCCCTACCCCCACCTACCCCCCACTGATTCTTTTATCAAATATGCGTCCCGGGATCCTTCGTGGAACCCGAAACCATACTTAGACAATTTTAAACGCAATTAACAACACCACGCAGGCAATTAATGGATCAAAAGCAAGAATCATGTAGAACTCATCCTATTACGACTTCTAAACATAAACAACACCCGAACATGCGAATTCCCGCCCAAATATATATTAAGAACATCACAATATAAATTCCCAATCCAACCTAGGGCTCTAATCCCACCCAAATCGTCAAAATCATATTTTATCTTTAATATCAAGAAACATCAAGATTTATCAAGAATCATCACATAAATATCAAGAACCTCTTTTCAACATCAAGATCATCAAGATCACGCATAAATTCATCCCATCAATCATCAAGATCATATCACAAATATTATAAAGGAATTCATCAAAACACAAGCATATAGAAGGAGCCAAAGAAGGAGATTATAGCGAAGAAAATAGGTTTTGTTGAGACATGGGTTACCTCTTAGCCTTAATTAATTTCCTTGGCTATGATGGGTCTTTCTTTAGGATTTCCTCTTTCTTGATTTCTCCTATGGGAATTCTTGGGGAATTCTTGTGTGATGAAAGTTATTGTGCTGTGAGTTCTAGGTGCCTCCTATGTCCCTATTTATATATCTAAGAGTCCTACTTAGGATCTAAATGGTATGGATTTAGCTAATTCTATTTCCTATAGGACTAAGGGTTGGATTTAGGGATAAGGGTCCATGGGCTTATGGTGGACCCTTCCTAATTAATTAACGAAATTTAATTATTCTTTTTGGGTAAATGTTTAAATAATTAATTGGTTTAGGAGCCGTAACAGGGGGTGTTACACTCTCCCCCCCCCCCCCCCTTAACGGGAAGCTTCGTCCCCGAAGCTTTGGTCCTTGCTGAGTGAAATCTACCCTTATCCCATGCTTTCGCCTTGGTTACCTTGTGTGAAGAGTTCGGGGTAGCGTTCCTTCATTGTGTCTTTGAGTTCCCATGTTGCCTCTTCGATCCCGTGGTGGGTGCAGAGGATTTTTACCATTTATATGGTTCGTTGGTGGGTGGTTCTTGTCTTGGTGTCCAGGATCCTTACGGGTTTCTCTTCGTAAGTTAGTGCGTCGTCAAGGTCCACGGCCCCGGGTTGTAGCACGTGGCTTGGATCGTGTATATATTTATTTAGTTGGGATATGTGGAATACGTTGTGTACCCGCTCTAGTTCGATGGGTAGGGCGAGGCGCTAGGCCAGGTTCCCGACTCTTTCTATGATTTCATAGGGGCCGATGAACCGGGGACTGAGTTTCCCCTTTCTTCCGAACCTCATTACCCCTCGTGTGGGCTTGATTCTTATCCAGACTTTTTCTCCGGAGGTGAACTCGGCTTGCTTTCTTCCTAGGTCGGCGTAGGATTTTTGGCGGTCTTGGGCGGCCCTCATTCTTTCTTGTATGTGTTTGACTTTAGTTATGGTGTCTTGTAAGTATTGGGGTCCTAGCGCTACTGGGCCGACCATGTCTTCCCAACATAAGGGGGTTCTACATTTTTAACCGTACAGCGCTTCGTAGGGAGCCATGCGGATACTTGCGTGATAGCTGTTGTTGTAAGAGAATTCGATGAGGTCTAGATGTTCTTCCCATGTCCCCTAGAAGTCTAACATGCAGGCTCTTAGCATGTCTTCGAGATTCTGAATGGTTCTCTCGGTTTAGCCGTCGGTAGTGGGGTGGAAGGCAGTGCTCAGGTTTAGCTGTGTCCCTATGGCTGTTTGTAGAGACTTCCAGAATTGTGAGAGGAACCTGGGATCCCTATCGGACACAATGTTTCGGGGGATTCCGTGGTACTTCACTACTAGGTTTAGGTAGGCCCTGGCTAGTTGCGTCATTGTCCATGTTTCTTTCATAGCAATGAACCGTGCTGTCTTGGTTAGCCGGTCCACTATTACCCAGATTTTATCCTTGTCTGTTGGTGTTGTGGGTAATCCTCCGACGAAATCCATGGATATGGAGTCCCACTTCCCTTGTGGTATCTCAAGGGGTTGTACGAGTCCTTTGGGTTTGCATCGTTCGGCTTTTACCCTTTGGCAGTTTAGACATTTGACCACGAAGTCTGCGATTTCCTTTTTCATGTTGGGCCACCAAAACATCTTTTTCACATCTTGTTATAGTTTGTCGCCTCCGGGGTGCACCGAGTATGGTGAGTTATTCCCTTCTTCTAGGATTTGTTGCTTTAGGTGGGGGTGTGTCGTGGGTACGCACCATCTCCCTTGATAGCGGAGGCTGTCATCTTCGCATATTTCAAATGGTCCGTCCTTTCCCTGAGTTAGGTCGAGTCGAATTTTATTTAGTTCTGGGTCTTGATGCTGTTCGGCCTTGATTTCTTCGAGTAGTGTGGGTATGATTCTGACATTGAATAGGTGGATTTCAGAATTGGTTTGTCCTTGTTCTACTACCTCCAAGTTCAACCTTTGGAAGTCCTTGTATAGCTCGTCTAGCAGGATCCAGGTGGTGTTGAGGGAGTGGTTAGCCTTTTGGCTTAGGGCGTCTGCCACAACTTTAGCCTTCCCTTCGTGGTACTGGATATCTAGGTCGTAATCTTTTATAAGTTCCAACCATCTTCGTTGTCGCATGTTTAGATCTTTCTGGGTGAAGATGTACTTCAGACTTTTATGATTTGTATAAATCTTGCATTGCACTCCGTATAGGTAATGTCTCCAAATTTTCAGGGCGAACACGATGGCAGCTAGCTCGAGGTAGTGTGTGGGGTAATTTTCTTCGTGGGTTTTGAGTTGCCTGGATGCGTATGCTATTACTTTGCCTTTTTGCATTAGTACGCATCCCAGTCCCTTTTTGGAGGCGTCGCTGAAAACCTCGAATCCTTCCATCCCGGAGGGAAGGGCTAGGACGGGAGCTGTGTTTCAACTTTTCTTTCAATTCTTAAAAGGCTGAGGTGCAGTTGTCGTCCCATCGAAAGGGGGTTTCCTTTTTCATGAGCTTAGTGAGGGGTTGAGCTATCTTGGTAAAATCGGGTACGAACCTCCTATAATAGCCTGCTAACTCTAGGAAGCTTCTGACCTCCGAAAGTGATTTTGGTGTGGGCCATTCTTTGACGGTGTGGATTTTGGTTGGGTCCACCCTGATTCCTTCTTTGGTTATCACGTGACCCAGGAAGGCCACGTTGTCCTTCCAAAATTCACATTTGGAGAATTTGGCGTATAGCTGGTGTTCCCTCAGGGTTTGCAAGGTTGTGCGGAGGTGCTTTTCATGTTCCTCCTTGTTTCGAGAGTAGACCAGGATGTCGTCGATGAACACGATGACGAAGTCATCTAGGTGGGGCCGGAATACTCGGTTCATGAGGTCCATGAACATAGCGGGTGCATTGGTGAGTCCGAAGGGCATTACTGTGAATTCGTAGTGGCCGTAGCGTATTCGAAAGGCTGTTTTCTGAATATCGGGTTGGCTACTTTTATCTGATGGTATCCGGATCTTAAATCAATTTTCGAGAACACCCCTACTCCTTTAAGTTGGTCGAACAAGTCGTCGATTCGGGGAAGAGGATATTTATTCTTTATTGTAACTTGACTTAGTTCCCTGTAGTCGATGCATAGACGCATGCTCCCATCTTTCTTTTTAATGAATAGTACTGGTGCTCCCCACGGTGAGGTGCTGGGGCGGATGTATCCTTTATCTAGTAGCTCCTGAAGTTGTGTTTTCAGTTCCTTCATTTCCTTTGGAGCGAGCCTGTAGGGTGGCTTCGAGATCGGGGCAGCGCCTGGTATCAAGTCTATGGTGAATTCGACTTCTCTGGTTGGGGGTGCTCCGAGGATCTCGTCTGGGAAGACATCGGTGAATTCGTTTACCACTGGTATGGTTTGGGGTTCGGCTATTTTGGTGTTGAGATCTTTGACTGAGCATAGGAAGGCTTCGTGCCCTTGGGTCAGATATTTCTTCATTTTTATCATGTTCACTAATTTGATTCCCGGGTCCTTGTGGGTTCCGTGGTAGGATACCCGTTTGCCGTTTGGTCCCCGCAAGACCACTTTTTTTTCACCGCATAGGATTTGTGCTTAGAATTTCCCTAGCCAGTCCATGCCCAAGATCACTTGCACCCCATCCAGTCTGAATTGTATTAGGTTGCTAGGGAATTCCACTCCTTCGATGGTGATTATTATGTCTTTGTACATGCGGTCACATTTTATGATTTCACCGGATGCCACCTTGACTTGGAGTTGTACTCTTTTGTTGGTGTTAAGACCGAGTTGAGTGGCGAATTCGGTTGCTATAAATGAGTTGGTAGCCCCCGAGTCAAATAGTACGGTGACGGGGGTGGCGTGTACGAGGAAGGTTCCGGAGACTATGTTGCTATCTCTGATTTTGGCTTTGCTTATGGTAAGGATCCTTCCTTGAGTGGCTGGTGTTACGGCCTTGTGGGGCGAGGTGGCCCTGGTGGTTTTTGGCTCCCGGAGGGGGTTTGCGTGGTTTCCTTCGAATTTCCTTTTGTGTCCCAAGCGTGTTTCCTGTGGTTTGCCCGGTATTTGTTGTAGTTGGAACGCCTTGGCATAGGCTTCTTCGAGAGTTCTTGGTTATCGTATGGTTAGGGCCTTCTGGTTATCAAGGTTGAGGCCCATTATGAATTTCTCGATTTTGATTGTCTCTGTAGGTACCAGTTCGGGGTGAGGCGAGCTAGCTTGAGGAACTGCCGGTAGTATTCTGTGATTGGGGTTGCTCCTTGTTTTAGATGGAGGAATTCTTCGTATATGGTCGCTTTCATGTGACTAGGGTAGAATCGTTCTCGTAGTCGTGTTTTTAGGGTTTCCCAGTTGAATCCGGGGGTTCGTTCGCAACTGGGTTTCTCATGGACCCACCAGATGTCGGCCTCGTGTCTGAAGTAGAAGGAGGTCGTTTCTACTTGGTGGCTTTCCGGGCATCCCGTCGCTCTGAATATTTTGTCAAAGGTTCCGATCCATTCTTTGAGGATTCTGGGATTTTCATCCCCTGGGAAGGTAGGCGGTTGGTGTTCCGAGACTTGACGGTGGATTTCCAAGTTTCTGTTTGGTGGTGACGGTTGAAGGACTGCATTGTTTAGTGCCTGGGCAATTTGGGCCAGACGTTGCAGATTCTGAGCCAAGAATTCCTGTGTGGGGAGTTCCGGTGCTTTTGTCTGTTTCCTTTTTGGTGCCATCCTGGAGTTCATAGGTTGATATTATTTTGCATCCTTACCTTGATGATATGGGTGTAGGGGAAGTTTATTTAAATTATGTGTGAGCTAGGGTGAGGGAAAGTTTAAGGTCTCACAGTCTCACCGCGCGTCCTATGATCCCTAAATCCTATCTTACTGAACTCCTAGTGTTTTAAGCCTAATGTCCTAAAGTCTGGTCTTAAGAGTCTTATCCTAGGGTCAAACTTAGGCTATGATACCAACTGTAACACCCCGAAATTTTGAAACTTTTAAAACTTATATAACAAAGGTCAATTCTCATTAAATCCCAAAACAGAGTAGTACTAAACATACGAGTGCGGGGTGCTATGCTACATCTGAGCTGGAGAACTTAGATGCACAGGCTAAACTGACTAAATATCCTCAATACATCATCATGGCATGCAGGCCGAAAGGAAAACTCTCTATCTACTCCAAGTTCTTCTAGCGCGCTCTGGGAGCTAATCATCTGTGCCTGAAAGCCAAATATATATGTTCAACGAATGATGCCAATAACCCACTCCAACGCGTTGAAATACACTATAGATAGATATATATAGATATATGAAAATCATTTTGAAGCAGGAAGATATATACTTAAGAGACTCTAGTTTTAAAACCAGGAATGGACTCAGCAAATAGGGGTAAGCACGATAATCAATTATAACAGTTAAGTAGAATCATCATAAAGAATACTCAACTGTGGCCACAGTCTATTTCCAAATCAATTACATCATCATCCAATCATCATTTGTGACACTCAATCACACTGAGCTGGCGCTATGGGACCAATCGCATGCCCCGAACATGAGGGTTAATGCATATAGTATTAACACGGCCCCGCAGCACCCTATCTCATACCGCAGCATGAAGGGAGTTGATCGCAACCAACCCTTTAAAGACCGCAGATGAACTCAACGTCGGACCACAATCCTACACACCGCTGACGCGCCCAGTCGGTGGACTGTGATCCCCTTTACAAGGGGGGACATACGACCCTACACACCGTTTACGGGCACAGTCGGTGGACCGTAGCGGATCAAGCCCTACACACCGCTGAGAGACTCAGTCGGTGGGCGAAGGTCCTCGGAGACTACAACCCTACACACCGCTGGCCCATCACTCGGTGGATCGCAGCCAGCCGTAGCCCTACACACCGCCTGATTACTCAAGTCGGTGGACTACAGCCTTCTTCGGGTTTATTGGCCCTACACACCGCCTGGCGCGTCCAGTTCGGTGGGTCATCGTACCCGAGGCCCATGTGGACCGCAGCTCAAGAAGTGAATCGCTGACCGCAGCCAGAAGGATGAACCGCAGCTCATAAGTAACCAAACAGTAGACCGCAGCCCTATATAATATTTATATACCTGACCGATCGCAACCGGCCTGGTTAACAGTTGGGATGGTTCTCAACCCATCCAACTGCCCGTATAGCCAATTTGATCGCAACCAAATTGAGGAATCATGCATCACATAACACACAATAGCACATAATAGCACATAATAACACATTGGGAAGGGGGAGACACATAAATAAGCTTACGTGTGATCATTCACATACTAAGAATAGTCCTAAGGGGTTCATACGACTTCCACCTAGGTCAACGGGTTACCGATTCAACTAGCACGCAATCCCTAAGTGTAACACCCCGAAATTTTTAAACTTTTGAAGCTTATATAATAAAGGTAGAATCTTATTAAATCCCAAAACACAATACAAAGAGTACGGGGTGCTATGCCACACCTGAGCTGGAGAACTCAGGTGCACAGGCTAACTAGCTAACATCCTTAATAAAGAGAGTGCATAACATGGCGCGCTGGAAACTATCTACTTCTATGCTCCGAGGTTCTAGCGCGCTCCTGTGCCTATACTTCTGTGCTTGAAAGCCAAATATATCTGTGCAGCGAGAGATGCTGGTAACCCACTCCAACGCGTTGAAATATAATACATATATATATATATATATATATATATATATATATATATATATATATATATATATATACCAAAACCATTTTGAACATGAAGATATACCCTACGAACTCTAGCTTTTAAGACAGGGATAGACTCGACACATAGAGCTAAACACAAACAGCAGTTATAGCAAGCATATATAGTTCACAACAGGCAAGGTAGATAAGGCTGAGCATAATCAATAATCATAACCCAACATAAACAATCCCCAACGTAAATCCCGTAGTCACATCCCCAAGATACTCGTAATCATAACTCATCCATATCTCATCACATAAACACACTTTGTTGGCGCCACAGGACCAATCGCATGCCCATACATGAGGGTCAGTGCATATAGCTCTGACACGACCCCGCAGCACCCTGCCCCGTCTCACAATACGGAGGGGTCGATCGCAACCGACCGATGAACCGCAGCTCATCATAGTTTGATCGCAACCAAACAGTGGACCGCAGCCCAAGAGTATGTCATCTGACCGCAGCCAGGAAATGAACCGCAGCTCATGTAGAACGGTGGACCGCAGCCCTATATAATATTTATATACCTGATCGATCGCAACCGGCCTGGTTAACAGTCAGTATGGTTCTCAACCTATCCGACTGCCCGTATAATCCATTTGATCGCAACCAAACGGTGGACCGCGCCCTATATAATATTTATATACCTGACCGATCGCAACCGGCCTGGTTAACAGTCAGTATGGTTCTCAACCCATCCAACTGCCCGTATAGCCAATTTGATCGCAACCACATTGGGGTATCATGCACACATAACACATAGCAAGCACATGCAACACACATTAACACATTGGGAAGGGGGAGAAAACGTATAACAAAACCTATGCGTGATCCTTCACATACTAAGAATACTCCTAAGGGGTTCATACTTCTTTCACCTAGGTCAACGGGATACTAATTCAACTAGCATGCAATATATAAGACTCGTACAACCTACGAACGGTACCCGAAATATCAAACTAGACATAGGCACGATAGATGGAGTCCGTTGGGACACCACGGGGTCGGGGGAACATCAAACGGGGAAGCCAAAATCCCGAATTGGGGTGCAAACCAGCGGGAAGCCGGTGGGTGAGGGTTCACCCGCCGGCTGCCCGGCGGCGGCAACTATTCCGGGCAGCGGGTGCCCGGCGGGCAGCTGCCCGCCCGCCGGCTGCCCGCTGCCGGCGATGCCAATTTTAGCCGCGGGTAGGTGGCGGGTCCGCTACCCCCACCTACCCCCCACTGACTCTTCTTCACAATTAAACGCCCCGGGAACCACCGTGGAACCCGGAACCATCCTTAGACACTTTCAAACGCGATTGATAACACACGTAGACAATTAACGGATCAAAATCAAGAAACATGCGGCACATAACCTATCATGCTTTTCTAAACATAATCAACACCCAAGTATACAAATTCCCACCCAATCTACCAAGAATAATACCATACGAATTCCACGATATAACCTAGGGTTCTAATTATTTTTAAATCAACAAGAACACAATTCATCTTCTAATATCAAGATTCGGTAGGAATATCATATAAACATCAAGAACATCATATAATCATCAAGAACACCAAGAACACCACATAATCATCAAGAACCTCTTATCATCAAGATTACCCATGGAATCATAACACCAATTATCAAGATCATTATAACGAATCATCAACACGCAAAAATATGGGGGAAATCCTAAGAGGGGAATCATAGCTATGAAAATAGGTTTTGTTGAGACATGGGTTACCTCTTAGCCTTAATTAATTCCTTGGCTATGAAGGGTCTTTCTTTAAGCTTTCTTCTTTCTTGATTTCTCCTAGGGGAATTCTTGGAATTCTTGGTGTGGTGAGAGATTATTGTGGTGGGGGTTCTAGGTGCCTTCTAGGTTCCCTATTTATATATCTAGGGGTCTTACTTAGGGTCTATTCCTTCTAGGACTAGGGGATGGGTTTAGAGATGAGGGCCCACGGACTATGGTGGGCCTTTATCCTAATTAATTTCTGTAATTTAATTCTTTCTTTTGGGTTATTGATTAGATGATTTAATTGATTTTTGGGATCGTAACACGGGGTGTTACACTAAGACTCTTTTATCCTACGAACGGTACCCAAAACATCAAACTAGACTCAAGTACGACAAACGGGGTCCGTTGGGACACCACGGGGAATGGGGAACATCAAACGGGGAAGCCCAAGAACCGGGGTGGGTACGGACCAATGGGTAGCCGGTGGGTGGGGATCACCCGCCGGCTGCCCGCCGGAGATCATCGCCTGGGCAGCGGGTTGCCGGCGGGCGAACGTCTGCCCGGCGCCTGCCCACTGCCTGGCGGTGATTTTCGGGCAGCGGGTAGGTGGCGGGTAACCCTACCCCCCACTGACTCTTTTATCAAATATGCGTCCCGGGATCCTTCGTGGAACCCGAAACCATACTTAGACACTTTTAAACGCAATTAACAACACGACGTAGGCAATTAATGGATCAAAAGCAAGAATCATGTAGAACTCATCCTATTATGACTTCTAAACATAAACAACACCCGAACATGCGAATTCCCGCCCAAATATATATCAAGAACATCACAATACAAATTCCCAATCCAACCTAGGGCTCTAATCCCACCCAAATCGTCAAAATCATATTTTATCTTTAATATCAAGAAACATCAAGATTTATCAAGAATCATCACATAAATATCAAGAACCTCTTTTCAACATCAAGATCATCAAGATCACGCATAAATTCATCCCATCAATCATCAAGATCATATCACAAATATTATAAAGGAATTCATCAAAACACAAGCATATAGAAGGAGCCAAAGAAGGAGATTATAGCGAAGAAAATAGGTTTTGTTGAGACATGGGTTACCTCTTAGCCTTAATTAATTTCCTTGGCTATGAAGGGTCTTTCTTTAGGATTTCCTCTTTCTTGATTTCTCCTATGGGAATTCTTGGGGAATTCTTGTGTGATGAAAGTTATTGTGGTGTGAGTTCTAGGTGCCTCCTATGTCCCTATTTATATATCTAAGAGTCCTACTTAGGATCTAAATGGTATGGATTTAGCTAATTCTATTTCCTATAGGACTAAGGGTTGGATTTAGGGATAAGGGTCCATGGGCTTATGGTGGACCCTTCCTAATTAATTAACGAAATTTAATTCTTCTTTTTGGGTAAATGTTTAAATAATTAATTGGTTTAGGGGCCGCAACACGGGGTGTTACAGACTTAGTCTGAATAGTCTAAAAAAGAGTTGGAGAGATACAATTACCGTCATTTGTAATTATAAAGAGTATAGTTGTGTGCAAAATACTCTAGAGAGTGTAGCTGTGTGCAAAATACTCGTAGTTGCTAATGACTCCATGGGATTGTACGGGGTCGCTCTTGAAAGCCGACATGCCATGCAACGTCAACCACGCTTTTTTAAAGTTTGTTTGGTAGAACCTTCCTACGACTGTGGCCACTGGAACTGCAATAGCCTACCTTGTGCACATATCATTGCTGTGACACCCCGTAATCCAAATTCGATTAAGGGATTAATTAAGTAATTAATCCTAATTCAATTGGTAATTTAATTCCTTAAATTCCTGAAAATTCAATAGTCGGGGACTAGTAATTGACTAGTCAACCCAAAGTCAAATGTTGTACCTAAAGCTTTGTGAGTAGTTCCCTTACACATTTCATCTTAGTAAGGGTAAATAAGACATTTCCTTGGCAATAGTCTTTCAAGCTAACCTAGGAAGACACATTTCATTTCTTCAAACACTCTCCAAGAAAATAATAAGCGCTCTCTTCTCTCTAAAAGCTAGTTAGCTTTCTCTCCAAGCCACAACTAGGGCTACCAAGATCTTCCAAGTTTGTCTTCAAGATTCTACCTTTCATACCTTTGAGCATTTAGGAGGGTAAGATCTAAGCTCCTTTTGTGTTTTTAGTGTTTTCTAAGGTATCTTTTTATAAAGGTGAAATCTTTATGTTGTTTTGGTGTGTTCTTGAAGTGGGTGTGGAAATGGGACCTTGTTAGGAGCCTTGTGGAGTGTTGTAAGTGAAGGATAAGTCTTCAAGAGGTAACACATGCTCTACAAAATCTATTTTGCTTACCTATATGATGATTTGTTGGATTCTACATGTGATTTTGCTATGAAATGTGAGTGTTTATGCATTGTCTTGTGAAAATGCATATCTAGAGCTTGTTATTAGGGTTCATGTATGCCATTGCTTGGCTATTCCTTTGATTCAAGTCATTTTGTTGTATTTGGTGAGATTTGACATGTTTTGGACTTAAATTTGAGCTTGGTGTTGAAAATCCCCGAAGGGACATTTTTGTACAATTGGTGTACTCGCGGGCGGAACGGCGGGCAGTGGCCTACCCGCCGCCCCACCCGCGAGGAACGCGGGTTGAAGAAGGTGTTCCTGCGGGCGGAACCACGGGTGGGGGTCCACCCGTGGGCCCACCCGCGGGGTACGTATTGTGGTTTGGCGGGGATTTGTTCCTCGTGATTCTTTTGACTCGGTATTTGGTCTTTTGACTTCCCGATGTTCTTTTGTGGAACTATTTGAGCGTCTTCTTGATGTTTTGTATGTCTAGAACTATATGGTAGGGATCCATGTAGGTTTTGGTGTCGTGAATCGTGCTAAGTGTTCAACATTGTGATTTGTTGAACCGTGATGAGTCTTGTGTGTTCTTCGGAACTACGTTTGGTTTACCCGTTTGATGAGCATGCTAGTTCGGTGTTTAAATGCTAACGTGTGTGTTGTTTGTACTTTCCTAATGTTGATGATGACTTGTGTTATTCATCGTTGTTGTTGGACTGTGATCTATTCCTTGATTGAGTATGGTTTCATATCTTTGTTGTGATCCGTTGATTGATTCCTGTTGTGGTGTGGTGTGTGTGGTTGTACCTAGATTGCACAATTAGTGGTATGGGACACCAGTCACCAAGGTACGCCAGTGGTCCTCGTGGTGGCCATGACGCGATTTTGGAGTTTGTGACCTGAGTGATGGGTTCACATATTTCTTGGGTGGCATGTGTTACTGTGTGTGTGATCGGTACCGTTGTGTACTATGAATCGGTGGTCTTGTTGGTGGTTGTTGGTGGGGGACGACGGTCCCAGGAGGGAAAAAGGTTGGACTTTGATAGGAATATTTTTGTAAGTTTTGATGAGCCAAATGTACTATAGATCCCCTTAGATTTTAAGTCTCTAGTACAAGCATCATAAATCAGAATATCGAGTCAAAGGAAATCTACCATATGAAGAACAAAATTAATTTGGAAAATTAATTTTGGTCCTACAAGTATTCATCCGAGAAAGAAGCATAAAGGAATGGCGTTACAACAAATGATTGGATGAGCTTAACGGTGAAATGGTAAAAGTCCTTATATAAAATGATCATGCTCAAGATCGATTCCCCATAAGGATTTATTTTTTACAAGTCAAGAATTCGGACAAGCACAATGTTCTTAAGGAGCACGATGTGTACAAGCAAGATGTGCCCAAGGAGCACAATGTTCTAAAAGAGCACGATGTCTGAAAGGAGCACAATGTTCAAAAGGAGCACAATGTGATCAAATCAGAAAAAGCACAATGTTCAAGTCAAACAAGCAAGAAGTGCATAAGTCAAAGGAGCACAATGTGGCAAAGAAGCAAGATGATCTGAAAATGGATAAATTCGAAGGAATTTATTTTGAATCTACCCACATGCCACAAGAGTCCAAAATTGCCTAAAGATATGATCAGAACGGGAGAAATATTTATGAAGACATTAATATAAAAACTTATCCTAGAAATAAATTCTATCAGAATGACTTATTTCAAAGATACGTTGGAAATTCAAAATGACAAAAAGAATAATATTTTAGAAACAACTTGAAAATCAAGTTGAGATAAAATATTATCTTGTCAGGAAAGTTGACAATCAAATCATATTGAAGACCTATCATTGTCAACAATATCAGGCTATGAAGATTCAAAATTCAAGTATCAAATTATCCCACTCCAACGGATATATTTGGTTATCTATAAAAAGGCCATGAAAACTTGAAGAAAGATATAGAGGTGAATACAAAAAGAAGTCGTGAATACACACGAGATAAACAAGTGCAAGTGCTCAAATATTCTACAGAGACTTAGTCTGAATAGTCTCAAAAATAGTTGGAGAGAGATACAATTACCTTTGTATTTGTAATTGTTAGAAAAGTATAGTTGTGTGCAAAAATACTCTAGTGAGTGTAGCTGTGTGCAAAACACTCGTGATTGCTAAGCGTAGCTGTGTGCAAAACACTTAGTTGGCGTTGAGTATAGCTGTGTGCGAAATACTCATAGTTGAGTGTAGCTGTGTGCGACACACTCGGAGTTGGGTGTAGCTGTGTGCAAGACATCCGGAAGAAGTGCTTGTGTAGCGCTTATTCACTATTGTAACTCTGTTGTGGAAAATAGTGAATTACTCCTAGAAGTGAATGGAGTAAAGTGGACTAGGAAGATTACGCCACTTCCGAACCACTATAAACTGCCTCTCTCATTTACATACCGCACTTACATAATTCGCTCTATCTATCTATCTTATTTGACTAACCCGTTTACTATTCACAGTCTATCTTAATCTTTCGGGTTTAGCATGTTTTCACTTATGCATGTAACTCAAACTTTCCGAGCTTAACCTTTGAATTATTCTAAGCGAGTTTGACTTGTTGCATGTAACATTTATCATACGGTCGACGTGACACGAAATCTTATTTATAGTCTTGAATATTATTGTTAAATATTGAATGAACCATCTCCTTTAAATATTCAAGATATTCATATCATCCTTACACCTCATCTAAGCATTATGTTACACGTGCATATGATTCAAATTATTGATTGGGCATAACTCTTTACACTTATTTATTCCGTTGTGCATTTCAATCTGATTACTTCTCTATTTACTTGTTACTTAGAGTTGAAATTATCAAAGAGTTATTAATTGTGAAAAAGTTTAAAAGTCTATTCACCCCCCCCCAGACTTTTACCACCATATCGGGACCAACAATTGGTATCAGAGCAGTTGTCTATTTGAGTCAATTTTGACTGCTAGACAAATCTCAAAAAATCAAGATGATGAAAAGAGATATGGCCATTGCCCAAAATCTACTGCTTTCCTTAGAAAAATTTGATGATTGGAAAATTCGCTTGCAGGTACATTTATCCGCATTACATGATGAAATGTGGGAAGTAATCACTAGTGGTCCTATTTAAATTTTGCAAGTCAACACTTCATCCGTACAAACAAGTGAGACTCGGCAATACATTCCAAAACCGAAAGTGGAATGGTCTCGTGAAGATAGAACTATAAATAACTTGGACAATATTGCCAAGGATATTTTGTTTAAGTCTATCGATGACACGATATTCCCAAAAGTTTGAAAATGTCAATCCGCGAAGGAGACGAGCAAGAAAAGGATAATAAGCTCACCATAGCATTAAAGAAATTCGAGGATTTCAAAATGCTAAATGGCGAGAATATTACCGACATGGAAACAAGATTTGCTAAAATCCTAGGAGAGATTAATGATCTTGGAAAAGATATTAATCAAAAGGAAATTTCACTCAAAATTCTACGTGGTCTACCATCTACATGAGACATGAAGGTCACGGCCATGAGAGATCATAGGGATCTAAAAATCCTATCAACCGATAAGCTATTTAGTGATCTAAAAGCTTATGAATTTGAGATGAAATCAAGAATAGAGGAAGATCATGAAGAGAAGAACAACGCACTCGTAGCTGAGCAACCATAAACTTCAAGGTCAGTACAAAATGTTGAATTATTGCCTAATGATCAATTTGCTCTCTTTGTCAAGAAATTTAGGAAATTCATGAAAAGAAGCAACTACAAGAAAAATCCACAAGGAAAATCGTGGAATGCAACAAAGAATTCAAAGAAAGAAATGGTTGAGGAAGATTCAAATTTGTGTTACAATTGTAGAAAGCCTGGACATTTTGCAGCAAGTTGTCCACACCCTAGGTAAGTAAAAGTCAATACACAAATACTTCTAACTCTCAACAGGAAGAATTCAAGACCAAAGATAAAAGGTTTATAAAGGAGAGGAGAAAAGAACTTATTAGTGACCCACTTGAGACAAGTGAGTCAGAAGAATCTTCAAGTGATGAAAGTGACACCTCAAAAGATGACAATGCAATGTTTTGCATGAGTATCTCCAACAACTCATCCTGCGAGGACATGTGTCTTATGACAAAAGAAAATGAAGAAAATGAGGTAACATCTAATTCTTATGACTCTGTAAATTCTTCATTCTCTAGAGAGTCCTTCTTTCACTTAATGGAAGAATGTCAAACCGTAATGGACACTCACTCTCAACTCAAAGAGCGCAATAATTTTTTAATTCTTGAAAAAGATGAATTAAATGAAAAATTGAAAAATGCTCTACTTGAAGTGAAAGACTTGAAAGATAAAATTATTTGTCTTCAAGAAGAGTGTAAATCAAGGGAAGTGAGAGAACACAACCTTAGAGAGGTTATAGTAACATTTACACATTCATCCAAAATAATGGACAAAATGGTAAATATGCAAAAACCCTCAAGTGATAAAACCAGACTTGGTTATGATCCATCGTGTTCTCAAGCCTCTAAGAAATTGACCAATTCTACTACTACTTTAACTAATAAAGTCCAACTAGTAAAATTTGTAAAAGGTCAAGAAAGCACAGTGAGACAAGGAATTGGTTATCAAACTAATGTCAAATTAAATGCTGTTAGGCCGAAACCTCAAAGAAACAATATTTCGCCTAAGCAGTATATAAAAAGGCAAAAGTTTGTTCCTAAATGGAAACACACCAATGAGTCAAGTGCACAAAGCCCTCATAGGAGAATGGGAAGAAATCTGAGAATTGGGGCAGGGAGATTTTATCCCTCTAAACAAGATTGGTTTGATTATATTAAACCATGGACTAAGTCCAGATTTAATGCCTATCATAGTCTCAAACAATCTACCTCCCAAGTGCCAAAGAATCGAGTCAATTTTCAAAAACCGGCACAAAAAATGTTTTCTAAAATTAGTTATGATTATAATGTGTTTAATGGTTACCAATCACCTAGACTTAGATCAGTGTGTACAAGGTGGATTTGGGTACCAAAAATGGCTAGCACCTAAGGACCCAAATCATGTTGGGTACCTAAAAATGTGTAATTTATTTGCAGGAAATTTGGTACTTCGATAGTGGATGTTCTAGACACATGACTGGAAATAAATCTAGTCTTGTGGACTTTAAAAATATCGAAGGACCAAAAGTCGTATTCGGTGGAAATGAACGATACGGCATAACCAAAGGAATTGGTACAATATTTCGCAATGGTTTAAGAATTGAAGATGTATCCTTTGTTGAAGGTCTAAAATTCAACTTGTTGAGTACAAGTCAATTTTGTGACAAAGGATATCTAGTAGAATTCTTCAAAGACAAATGTCAAGTGAAGAATAATTCCTCGGGAGAAGTTGTGCTCGAAGGAAAAAGGAAGAAAAATATGTACGTGGTTGATTGGAACACGACAAAAGATTCAGTATGTCTACTAGCAAACAACGCACAAGCAACAAGTTGGGAATGGCACAGAAAGTTGAATCATCTAAACTTCAAGACCATCAACAAGCTAGCAAGAAACAAACTCGTTGAAGGTCTACCCGATATTGTTTACAAGAAAGATCAAATATGTGATGCATGCCAAAGAGGAAAGCAGATCAAGTCATCATTCAAATCCAAAGCTCAAGAATCTTCAACAATACCGCTAAGTCTACTACACATGGATCTATTTGGTCCAGTAGACCCAGTAAGTCTGAGTGGTAAGAAATATACACAAGTTGTTGTTGATGATTTTTCCAGGTACACATGGACAATATTTTTCAAGAAGAAAAATGAAGTGGAGCAAAAGTTGCCAGAACTACTTAAGCTACTACAAAACGAGAAAGATTTAAAGATTGCAAAAATCCGAACTGATCGTGGAACTGAGTTCGTAAATCAAGTAATCCAAGCCTACTGAAATTCTCAAGGAATTTTACATCAATTATCTGCCGCACGTACACCACAACAAAATGGTGTAGCCGAAAGAAGAAATAGAACGCTGAAAGAAGCCGCACGTGTGATGATTACGTCAGCCGAGCTACCTAAAAGATATTGGGCTGAAGCAATCAACACCGCACGTTATACACAAAATCGAAGCTTGATACACAAGTCTTACAATAAGACTCCGTACGAGTTATGGAAAGGGAGAAAACCTAAACTCAACTATTTCCATACTTTTGGTATCAATTGTTTTATTCTTAATAATGGTAAAACATATCTAAAGACTTTTGATGAGCGTGCAGATGAAGGAATATTTTTGGGATATTCATCTACCAGTAAAGCCTTCAGGGTATTGAACAAAAGATCAATGGTGGTAGAAGAATCAATCCATGTTACATTTGATGAAGTCCACAAGAAGGAAACCCAGAGCAATAAAAATGATCAGGAAAGTTGTCAAGTTGAAAAATCATTTAATGATACTGACATATCTTTTAAAGATCAAGTTGTACACGGTATGGAGCAATTGGACATTGATTGCAATAGTGAAGGACACATAGAAGCAAATGAAGATCCACACACGGGAAATCAAAATTCTCAAGCACAAGCACAAGTTGGAGAACAATCTGATGAGCAAAATGTGTCTACCTCCAATTTACCTACTGAGCAAGGAAACGTGGAAAACCCATGCAATCCACAACCTGACTTGAGATGGCTCAAAAATCACCCTCCAGAGCTAGTGATTGGAGATCCACAAGAAGGAGTAAAAACAAGGTCCTCAAATATAGATGCTTTATTTTCTTGTTTTCTTTCTCAGGTGGAGCCGACAAGCATTGAAGAAGCTCTAAGTGATCCAGACTGGATTAATGCAATGCAAGAAGAGCTTGATCAATTTAAAAGAAATGACGTATGGGAATTAGTTCCAAGACCCGAAAATTCCAATGTAATTGGAACCAAATGGGTCTTCCGGAACAAAGCCAATGAAGATGGAATTTTTGTTCGAAATAAAGCAAGATTAGTGGCAAAAGGATATTCACAAGAAGAAGGAATAGACTTTGATGAAACATTTGCACCTGTTGCAAGACTTGAAGCCATCAGAATATTTCTAGCATATGCCGCATACAAGACTTTCACAGTCTATCAAATGGACGTGAAAAGTGCATTTCTAAATGACTTACTTGAAGAAGAAGTCTACGTCGAACAACCACCCGGTTTCGAGGTAAAATGTGATATTAATAAGGTCTACAGATTAAAGAAGGCGTTATATGGGTTGAAACAAGCACCGAGAGCTTGGTATGATACCTTATCAACATTTTTAATAAACTGCGGTTTCACAAAAGGCCTTGTAGATAAAACCTTGTTTAGAATTCAAGAAAATGATCACATTTTATTGGTACAAATTTATGTTGATGATATTATTTTTGGAAGTACTAATAAAACTTTATGTGAGAAATTTTCCAAGCTAATGCAGAATAAGTTTGAGATGAGCATGATGGGAGAGTTGAATTACTTTCTTGGATTACAAGTAAAGCAACTCAACGATGGCATATTCATCAATCAGGCCAAATACACAAAAGATCTTATAAAGAAATTTGGTCAAGATGGAAAATCTTCAATCAAGATCCCGATGAGCACATCTTTAAGATTGGATAAAGATGATGAAGGCAAGGACGTTGACGAAACAAAATATCGAGGAATGATTGGATCATTATTATACATCACTGCAAGTCGACCAGATATATTTTATTCAGTGGGAGTATGTGCTAGGTTCCAATCAAAGCCAAAAGAAATTCATTTTCTTGCCACCAAGAAAATCATTCGATACCTAAAAGGAACAGTCAATGTGGGATTATGGTATCCCAAAGAAGGTAATTTTACACTAACTGGTTTCTCAGATGCATATTTTGCAGGATGTAAAATCGATCAAAAAAGTACCTCAGGGACATGCCAGTTCTTAGGGGGAAGATTGGTATCATGGTTTAGCAAAAAGCAAAACTCCATAGCTACAAGCACAGCTGAAGCTGAATATATAGCTGCTGGAAGTTGTTGTGCACAAATTCTTTGGATGAAACAACAACTGAGAGATTATGGCGTGAATTGTGAAAATGTCAACATATTATGTGACAATACAAGTGCTATAGCCATAACACACAATCCCGTGTTACATTCAAGAACAAAACACATTGATGTGAGACATCATTTTATCCGAGATCATGTTGAAAAGAAGGATCTGACGATAGAATACATCCCGACCGAAAATCAAATAGCTGATATTCTCACAAAGCCTCTGTGTGAATCAAGATTTTCGAAATTGAGACACGAGATGGGCATGATTGAATTGAGCTAAGTTTCTAAACTCTATTTAAATTAAAGAGCTCAATTTTTTATCTGAAAATATGTTACTTTATCTGATTTAATTAACTTATTTTCGTGCCTATGTGTCCCACATGCAAAATATGTCACATCTTAGTATTTATGTCCACCTATCTTAATTGCATAAAAATAATGCATGCATCTTCAACCGTGTATCAATATATATACACAATAAAATTTGGTTAGATTTACAAAATCTTTACCATTTAAGAGTTGACAAGATAGTATGATGATGATTTTATCTTAAATGAGAACACCTTTTTATGGTAGTTGCATACAATAAATTCTCTAAAAAGAATCAACCTTTTCTTTCTCACAACTACATAAACGTGTATATATGTACATACATATATTATTTTCGGAACTGATTTAGTGCTCTATGAATTTTATTTCAGGTAAAATCAGTCCGAGTATCTAAATTTTTGGTGCCACATCAGGAGACAAATTGGATGGAGAATATATAACCTAAACTAACTATCAGTTAGGTCAAAGGTTGGAAACCCTTGGAATCTCAAAAATAACCCTCACATCTTAAAGTCAAAAATTAAATTTTGAGGATATTTTTGTAAAGACAACCCCTTTCCACCCAACCGGTCGAAAAGCCACCTCTTCCACTCAAAATCCTCCAAAACCTTCCATCTTCCATAGCCGAATTACTCTCAAGCTTCATCTCTCTCAATCTCAATCAAAATACCAAATACATTATGGCAACCATTGGAGATTCGAGCTCTCAACCTAATGAGGAACAATCTACACAACTCAATCTCGCAAAGCTAGCAGTTGGAATCAAAGCCGGAGGAAGCTTTGACCCCCACAGATTTCTCAAGGAGACCAAGAACTCTGAACTAGCACAAAGAATCATCCATGCACTCCAAAGTAGCGAACTAATGAGGTTATGTTCCTATCCATACTCTGGATTTTATGATGAAGATGTAGCAGATTTTTGTGTAAATACCAAAGTTGTTGGTTGGACCATTGAGTCCACCATGAATGGAACTCTCATCACCATTGATGAACAAGAGTTACACTCAACTTTTGGAATTCCTATATCAAGTCCAGAACAACCACTGTTGGACTTAGATATACATGCATATGATCACACCGAAGTTTGGGCAGACTGACTGCTAGCTTGACTTGAAGCTAGAATATGAAATGCTAGTAAAAATCATCTACAAATGTCTTCTATGCAAACTGAAATAGTATGGAGGACATATCACCTACGAGAATTGGATATTTGCATGCTTTGATGAATGGTGTTAGGGGAGACTGAAACAAGCTTATATTGAGCCGGATTGCTCATTTTGTGAAAGGTGCAAAGATTAGGAATGGTAGGTTCAACCATATTCTAGGTTTCGGGTTACTTATTGGAGATATTATCAAGAGAAAAGGATTACCAATGAGGGCTAGAAAGCCATTTGGGAATAACCAAATACTCTACAAAGACCATTAGGTCTCAACTGAGTCCAATCCCAAAAGAAAAAGAAAACCGAGAGGCATCCCTGCTAGAAAAAGGCCAGTAGCAGAAATCCTTGGTTTAAACCCTCAACCCACACCCCAACCTCTTGAAAATCCTACCTCAAGTCATGAACCAAATTCAAGCCAAAATCCTACATCAAGCCAAAATCCTACCACAACCACAAGCCAAAATCCCACCCTAAGTCATAACCCTACCTCAAATCTTGATCCCAACACAAGCCAAAATGTCATGAATCCTTTCTCTCGGATAGCCGTGTTGGAAACAGTGATGAATGAGGAGATTTATCAAGTTGATGGACTTGATTCAATTTTGGTGAATGAGTATCAAAGAATTTTAAATTGGAGACGTTGGAGACTTGGCTCTTATCAAGATTTGATGACAAGAGGACCAAGTATGGAAGAAGAAGAAGCATTTTCCTTGCAATGGATCGGCAGTTTAGATATTGGCCATGCAACCTTGATTTCAATCGTAAATGGTGCATTTGTAAGTAAGCTAAAAGCCAAATTGGCTGAGACTTCTCATGTCAACACAGCACAAGTGAACATGCCAACTGGAGATGATTTTTTGGTTGATATTAATGATTTTGATCAACCTATTGAGCTTACTAGACACGAAGAAGGAGAAAATGCTACGCATGCTCAACTTTTTGATCAACATGGTGTGAATCCACTTTTGATGGACATCGAATTATATGATGTTAGTGTGTTGAATCAGACTGAAATTAGCCATGAAGATCAAGCCATGCATGCCAGCCACCACACGGAAGAAAATCAGTCAACACATGCAGAAAGTGTTCAAGGTGACACACATGTGTTGGAAGAACACACGCCAGAAGAAGAAAGAAATGTGATAGAAAATCAAGCACAATCTCACATGCTTGGAGACAATTCTGCTCAAGAAGGAGCAAGGCACCTTCCCACAACCCAAGAAAAGAACAATCTTGATGGCACTACCTCAAATGATCAATTGAAAAATCTGGAAAGTGTTGTACTAAGCCTAGTTGACCGAATGGAGAGCATGATTCAAGGAATTTACACTCATGTGGATCATGTTGTCAATACACAAGGAGGAAAATTCGAATCTACATTTGATGAAAACCGAAGGAGTCAACAACACTTGATTGATACACATCAAGCACTTGAGAGACAAGTTGGCGGTTTGAATACAAATGTCAAAGGACTACTCAATGAGTTCTACATCCAACTGTCTCAATCGCTCAAAAAAGCTGGAAAAGCCAACGAAGCAATTGGCGTGAATCAAAGTCAAGGGATTCTCAATGTGGTCCATCAACATGAGAAACAAATTGGTGATGTCCACATAGATCTCATCTCCATCAACACCAAAGTAAGCTGCCTTCGAGGTTCATATGAAAATATCTCAGAATCTGTTTATTCTCTTCGTGAATCGGTGCACACACTGATTGATTACGCCAAAAAGGGGGAAGAGAGATTCAGTCATTTAGAAGGCATGCTGGAAATGATCATGACTGCCATGGCTACCAGAAATATTGGTACAAGCAGTAGTAGAGGAGGAGGCAGATCTGCTGGCAGATCCAACATTGCAAGAAGAGGAGGAGTGGAATATTAGTTCGGTGGTGATGCAGGCAGTCCAGGTGGATCAAGCAGTACAAATACCACTAACCGATCATTTCGTGAAATTATTTGTGCAGGAGGAAATCAAGAACAAATAAATTGGTACGCCAAAGCAGCTCTTTATTTGGAATCCACACCATGAGATGGTAGAGTTGAAATGCCAAGATTGGCAACCTTGAATGATCTACCAAAAGGAATGAAGAAGAGTGGTCCAAGTGACCAAAACATGTGGGTTTCGAATGAAAATTTCAGGAGAATCAAGAGCTATGCAATATCTTTGATGATCATGGTGCTTAGAGACTACATCAAAGTAAATGATGCCGAGATTCAAGGAGACAGAAATCTAGTAGAATGCATCATATGGTATGAAGAAGGTATACTACCCGGGAACAACATTATTGAAGCATTCAACTACTACGTGATTGGGCAGGTATGCAAAGATTATGCCATTAGTGAAAATTTCATTGAAGTTAAGAATCATATAAATCATGTGCTAGAAGAAAGGAGAAGTAGAATAATCAAGTGATTTGTATGATTAAATGTCACAATGTTTTTTGTATGGTCAACGAACTTGGAGTATGACCATAAGACAATTTGCAATGATGTTCTTTGATTATCTGTTTATGATGCTTCTAAGTATTTTATCTATTGTTATTTTATTTGTCTTGAAAGGTAACATTTTAAGCTTAGATTGTATCAAAACGCATAAATTGGAAAATTGCAAAATTCATTATCATTAAAATCCAAAAATGCGAATAGGAATTTTTGTTGCTAAAAATACCTTTCCTAGAGTCAAAATCAAATGTTAAACTCGTCATGGCTATGTCAAAGTTAATAAAATCTTTTGAAAAATAAGTTTTTTTTTAAAAGGCAAGCCAAATGACTGAGTATAGGTTTTGGCGTCATCAAAAAGGGGGAAAATTGATAGGAATATTTTTGTAAGTTTTGATGAGCCAAATGTACTATAGATCCCCTTAGATTTTAGGTCTCTAGTACAAGCATCATAAATCAGAATATCGAGTCAAAGGAAATCTACCATATGAAGAACAAAATTAATTTGGAAAATTAATTTTGGTCCTACAAGTATTCATCCAAGAAAGAAGCATAAAGGAATGGCGTTACAACAAATGATTGGATGAGCTTAACGGTGAAATGGTAAAAGTCCTTATATAAAATGATCATACTCAAGATCGATTCCCCATAAGGATTTATTTTTTACAAGTCAAGAATTCGGACAAGCACAATGTTCTTAAGGAGCACGATGTGTACAAGCAAGATGTGCCCAAGGAGCACAATGTTCTAAAAGAGCACGATGTCTGAAAGGAGCACAATGTTCAAAAGGAGCACAATGTGATCAAATCAGAAAAAGCACAATGTTCAAGTCAAACAAGCAAGAAGTGCATAAGTCAAAGGAGCACAATGTGGCAAAGAAGCAAGATGATCTGAAAATGGATAAATTCGAAGGAATTTATTTTGAATCTACCCACATGCCACAAGAGTCCAAAATTGTCTAAAGATATGATCAGAACGGGAGAAATATTTATGAAGACATGAATATAAAAACTTATACTAGAAATAAATTCTATAAGACGGATTTATTTCAAAGATACGTTGGAAATTCAAAAATGACAAAAATAATAATATTTTAGAAACAACTTGAAAATCAAGTTGAGATAAAATATTATCTTGTCAGGCAAGTTGACAATCAAATCATATTGAAGACCTATCATTGTCAACAATATCAGGCTATGAAGATTCAAAATTCAAATATCAAATTATCCCACTCCAACAGATATATTTGGTTATCTATAAAAAGGCCATGAAGACTTGAAGAAAGATATAGAGGTGAATACAAAAAGAAGTCGTGAATACACACGAGATAAACAAGTGCAAGTGCTCAAATATTCTTTAGAGACTTAGTCTGAATAATCTCAAAAATAGTTGGAGAGAGATACAATTACCTTTGTATTTGTAATTGTTAGAAGAGTATAGAAGTGTGCAAAAATACTCTAGTGAGTGTAGCTGTGTGCAAAACACTCGTGATTGCTAAGTGTAGCTGTGTGCAAAACACTCGTGATTGCTAAGTGTAGCTGTGTGCAAAACACTTAGTTGGCGTTGAGTATAGCTGTGTGCGAAATACTCGTAGTTGAGTGTAGCTGTGTGCGAGACATCTGGAAGAAGTGCTTGTGTAGCACTTATTCACTATTGTAACTGTGTGTGGAAAATAGTGAGTAAAGTGTACTAGGAAGATTACGCCACTTCCGAACCACTATAAACTGCCTCTCTCATTTACATACCACACTTATCATAAGGTCGACGTGACACGAAATAAGCCCTCATCTGATCATGTGTCTTTTTTTTTAGTACAAAGGAAGGGGGATACCCACACTGAGGCTCAAAACCTAGACCTCCTATATAGGGGAGCCATCCGATACCAGTGGACCACAAACCACTTGTTATGTGCATGTGATTCAAATTATTGATTGGGCATAGCTCTTTACACTTATTTATTCCGCTGTGCATTTCAATCTGATTACTTCTCTATTTACTTGTTACTTAGAGTTGAAATTACCAAAGAGTTATTAATTGTGAAAAAATTTAAAAGTCTATTCACCCCCCCCCCCCCTCTAGACTTTTACCACCCTATCGGGACCAACAGACTTGGTTGTACAGGGGTCCTGGAGGTAATGGTTGGAACAAGACATAAGGTTGGGGGAGCCATAAGGTTGGAATCGGGCATAAGGAAGGCATATCAATTCGTGATGGGTGATGTCACGAAGGCTTGTGTAGCCATTGTTGTGTTTCTCTATTTGTGACATGTGTTGTCACAAAGGCATGTGTTTCCTAGGCATGTGTTGCCAATGGTTGTGTCCTTACTCTCTTGTGTTATGCATGTCGGGTGTTAATCTACTGTGTGATGGTAGATTATGCCTTGAGCCGTTCTTGTGAGTCGTTATTGCTTCTTGTGGTCTTGGGATGTGTTCCCGTATTCTTGTTGTGAGTGCTTAGAGTCTTGTGTTGACTTCTGCTCTTGGTTTTGAACTTATATATATATATATATATATATATATATATATATATATATATATATATATATATATATATATATATTCCGTTTCGCAAATGATTTTATATACGTATATCCTATCTATGTATGATATTTCACATGTATTGGTGGGTTACCAGCATTATTCGATGACCGGGCGTCGTCCCATATTTTATGTGTTTCTTTCAGGTGCTGAGTAGACGAGAGCGTGGTCTAGAACCTGTTAGCTTAGATCCATTTATTTTGAGACGTTGTGGCCTGTGTACCAATGTTAGACATTAGTTCTCCTATCTCGAATGATTTTATATTGTGGATTTATGCAGATGTTTCGCCTGTGCGTTCACCTTTGGGTGGGCGTGGCATAGCACCCTTTATTTCCTATTTATATATTCCATGTTTAGTCTACCGCTGTGTATGATGTTATGGCTAGTTATCTGCATGTTTAAGGTTTAATTTAGCACGGAAATTAGGGGGTGTTACAATTGCTGGCTGTCAATTTCAAAGGAGTTAATTCCAGCATTGGTCCTCTGACTATTGCGATTTTCCACAATTGGTCCTCAACTTTTAATTTGGACAATTTAAACACTCGAGTATTAAAATGTTTCCAATATTAGTCCTTCCGTCCCAAGCTGGTCAAGTATCCGTTAAAAGGGGGGTTAAAATAGTCTTTTAACATGCTTTGAGTATAATACATCATTCTCCTCCTTATACGTCGCGATTAAAGTCTTAAATTCCTCGAGGATCACGATTCACGACCACCAATGGATCCGGCGCATCCGATACCTACAATGTGTTCAAGTCGTTGGAGAAGCATGCCGAGGATCGCGCGCCGCCGGAAAATTGCCTTTTAACCTGCTTTGCGTATAATACATCATTCTCCTCCATATACGCCGCGATTAAAATCAAAATATCCATTTTCTGTTAACCCGGCTGACATCGTCGTTCTCCTCCGCCCCATCCACGAAAATATGTACCTGTAGTTCAATAGTTAACTCAAAGGAAGACCGTGATGAAGCTGAGAAGAGGTTTGCGGACATTGACATCGCTGAGAGGGATCTTGAGCTCTGTTTCCACACCGCCGACTCACCATAACTTCTCCACAAAGTCGTCGTCGACGTTCCCACCGGCGTCCAATGCCGCGGACGTGGCTTCCAGTGCCGCTGCCGGCTTGACTCTCTTCTGATCGACGATGTCGCCGCTGTTTCCAAGCCTGATACAATTCCGACTCTGCTTCAATCGGCGTCGTCGTTTATGATGGCGTTTTCCATCTCTGTCACAAAGGTGTAAAGTGAGTGATTCGGGTAGTCGACGCCGTGGGGGGCACCAATATCTGCTGCTGGAAAGTCGACGCCGCCAACATCTATTTTGCGATTTGAAACTGGACAGTAAGCCTTTGTCGCGTCCAGCTCAAACCCTGACCTCCGGAGCGCCGCCGCCGTTGGTGATTCTATTGCAGACATAGTCACTAGGGTTTTCATGGATGGAGGAGAACGGGGTATTTTGATTTTTCTAAAAATTGAGGAGCTGGAAAGTAGGGCGTGCGAAAGTGGCGGTCGGCGACGTGTGGCGGCAGGCTGCAGCAGAGGAGGCAGAGGCTGACCTAGAGTAGAGGAGAACAGTCGCGAATCGCGTGGAGGACGACGATGGTGGACTCTCGTGGGCTAGTGGTGGTGGGTGAAAACCGAGTGGTTCTTCGGCTTCTTCGTAGACTGCAGAGAGAAAGAGACGTGCAATACTTCTACTATTAGGTTTAGGGTATTTTGATTTTCTCCGTATACGTAGAAGGACGATGTATTATACACAAAGCATGTTAAAAGACTATTTTAACCCTCCTTTTAATGGATACTTAACTAGCTTGGGACGGAAGGACTAATATTGAAAACATTTTAATAGTCAAGTGTCTAAATTGTCCAAATTAAAAGTCGATGACCAATTGTGGAAAATCACAATAGTCAGAGGATCAATGCTGGAATTAACTCATTTCAAAGAGTTACCTACGACTCATTCGTGCCAAATGTTTTCTCATTACAGCACTACATAATGAGTTATGCAGGTAATTTTTATCCACCTACCTATGAAATTGAAAGAAGTAGTGAGCACACTATACTTCCACCGTTATCTGCTAGACGAGATTCGCGTCTTGGACAAAGACAAACTCGTTGCTACCCAATGGAAATCCATGGGACGGTGTATGTATTCTCGCGCTCGAACTCATGCTTCACACCAATGCCCAAGGTTTATTTCCCGATCGTAGTGACATTTACTAAATCCACTCCTTGTACACAGAACTTCAATGGAAATGCAGATGGTTTCTACTTTCTATGTTAACATTTTTTTAGATAAAAATTTATTTTTACAAGTTTCACATTTTCGTGTAAGTACAACGAGGGCCAAATGTTCATAATTTTACAAGTTTTACATTTTTCTAATGCATCATAAAATACGCGGCCATTTAATTCGTTCTTCCACGAATTTCACAAAAATAAACTTGTAATATACGAGGTTTCAAAGAAAGAAGAAGTCGAAATTGAAACTTTACGCGTATAGCATAGGCATTATTTGAATTTGTCAGGCAATATTCAAATAACGCCTATGCCATAGGCGTTATTCGAATATTGCCTGGCAATTCGAATAAGGCCTATGCCATATAAGATTATGAACTGTATGAATTTAATTAACACAAACAATAAGCTATAAATAGCATACAAGGGAGAGAAGCTAGCACGTGGTTAGTAGGAAGTTGTAACCACCAGTTTAATACTGCTATATTAAAGGAGAATAATTAAAACTAAATATAGACAAAATGTATCAGCCACAAGTATCCTTAATACGCCCCTGCAAGATCCAGGAAGCAGACGGCCCGACCACCGAATTAGCCATAGGAGGCATAGGAGGTTGCACAAGAGGAACATTATGCTCCTTTAAAAACCTGCCTAGCTTACGGCACACTCTTGTTTCATGACCTGTAAGATGACAGAACTTACAGACAGTACTTGAGCGTTTGGGTTCTCCTTGTCACCAATTCTGTTTGACTAAGCTGTAACGAGTGTTATTGCTGCGACCTCGTCGGTTGGAATCAGTGTGCTGGTTGTGCCGTGAGGGTGGCAAGGCACGTTGCATAACATTGGCAGAGGCCACTAAAGACTGATGCAATTGACGTCCATGGTCAGTCAGCACTTCTGCTAACTCGCCAAAGGACATAGGCTTTTCACGGACGCGAATAGCCGATATGATAGAATTGTAATCCTCCCCCAACTGCGTCAATATGTAGACGATTAGATCATCATCAAGGACAGGACACTGAGCCAACGCCAGGTCATCGGCTATGGCTCGCATGTCATTGAGGTAAGTAGCGATGGACCGAGAACCTCTTGGGTTTTTAGTGAGTTTTGCCTTGAGGGAAATAATGCGTCCTCTAGAGGCACTGGCATAACTGGCAACCAGACGTTGCCATGCATCATAAGTTGTCGTAGCGGATGAAACGAGTGGCTGTATTGTGTCAGTGCAGCTACCCAGAAGTGCACCAACAATGATTTGGTCCTGACGGTACCAAGTTAAATGTCTTGGGTTGGGAACGGTTCGAGCAGGATCCGTGTATTCAGTGGGTTCCGTGGTGGAACTGTCAATATAGCCCAGGAGGTTGAGACCAACAAGGGTATCATGAACTTGTTGGCGCCAAACTGGGAAATTGATGGTAGTGAGTTTAATGGGAAAGTGTGCGGGAGCATTGAGCTTAATGATTTCATTGGTGGTAGTAGAAGCCATCGAAAAAAAAATGAGAAGTTCTTTCGTAGGAGAAATTGGCTCTTGATACCATATAAGATTATGAAGTGTATGAATTTAATTAACACAAACAACAAGCTATAAATAGTATACAAGGGAGAGAAGCTAGCAGGTGGTTAGTAGGAAGTTGTAACCACCAGTTTAATACTATTATATTAAAGGAGAATAATTAAAACTAAATAGAGACAAAATGTATCAGCCACAAGTATCCTTAATATGCCACACGCATTATTCGAATTCTATTTATACCCCTCCTCCGTCCATTTTATAGAAGCACAACTACTAAATCATTTTGCTTCACACTCCGACCATTTTATACAAGCACAACTACTGAATCATTTTGCTCCAAACTCCTTATCCATTTTCAAACTCCTTACCAATTTACAAATTTCTCTTCCATCATCATGGATATTTTTGTAGAATTTTTGAAGGTTTCATGCGTCAACCAACAACGTTATAATATGAAACTTTATTTCGTAAATACAATAAACGGAAGGAAATTATTGTATGCAATTATAGAGCATACATTAGAAGATCAATATATATGTTTTGCACCTCCTTCATGGGTAAAATATATGAAAATGCTAGGACTAAACGTATCCGATCCAATTGCATTTCCTAATTTTCAAGATGCAGAGCGTTATACCTATGACGTCCTACAACATGGCCTACGAACACTACTCCTTCCCTCACGTAAGTCATTTCATATTTCAAATTTATAATGTGTATTTATAACTATTTTTTCCTTTGCTTTCTTATAGCTTTCAATGATCAAAAACATTTGCCGGATATTACGAGATCTACTATTGTATGTTTTTTTTATTACAATTAGGTCGCGTGTGACCATGGTAAATTTATCAATTTTACTTTGATATTTCGTTCTTTTTATATTCTATTCCAATTAGTTTTTTTTTTATTGCGCCCTAAATTTTTTTTTTATATATAGAAAATCCCAAATTACATTTATCGACATCTAATGCAGCACTTCACAACGACTGCGATCTTGAAATATGGTTCGTCGTTCGCAATCGAAGTGTCAGTTGAAAACATGCACTTTACTATAGGAATTTCTGAAATATTTAGACATACTGGTTTCTTCACTTTTGAAACCTTTTGCTATACTTTCGATGGAATGTTGAAGAGGTACCCTTATTTTCAACCAAATGCGTACCACATTCCTTCTCGTCCATATCAACTAGGTAACTATACACTTTAATGCAGCGCCAAAATTTATGTTACATATTCCAACCATTAATTATTCATTTTTTACACCTTAGACCAAATACGTGTAAAAGCGAAATCTGCACTGTCCCCAGCATATTCAATTCATGTAGAACGATGTCGTTCTTTGTATACGGATTTCTCCCAACCTGGAGCGGTAAGAAATAATACACATTCATAATATTCTAATTCATTTCTAACAATTATTTACTAATTCATTTCTTTGTTTCGTCTCTATAGAAAGCTATATTGTCTGCATTCCTCAGAGATTTCGACGAGTTCGTTGACGCTACGCTTGAAATAGTATGTGGATCTCGAAAGCTAGAGCTCTACTTTGACACAACTTTAACTTTTTTTCACAGAATAGTGTGAGGAAATAACAACACATTTTAATATTAATACAACGGAGGACGATGTCGTTTTATTTAGTTTGGAGGACAAAGTTGTACTAATCATGGTTATTGGTTCATGTCATGTTGAAAAAATTTATCCATGGTCGGTTAAATATTTCATTTATGACAGTGTGTATGGTGAACTTAACACTTTAGACATATGATGATAATAATAATAATGTTAACAGTTTTTGTATTTTATCTGATTATAATTATATTTCATTTTTACTAATCATTACTACTTATTTACTTTATTTATTTAGTTCAACATCTAATCATTATATGTTACAAATCATTACTTATTAATTGCATTAATCATTATCTATAAAAGAAAATAAAATTGAATTCGTATTTTATTATGTATACTTCCATATATATGTATTTCAATCGGTATAATTGTATATAGATGATTTTTTTTTTCCGTATTAAGCAATATCGTCTTTGCGGAAGACGATTTCTCTAATGCTCAATGTCGCCTATGCCAAAGACACTTTCCTTGTTTTGTATCTCACTTTAGGGATTTTCCTATTTCGACAACCATGCAAAATTCTCTGCCTCCCCGTCGAGTTAATGATTCAGGCTGAGGCGACCGACGGAGGTGGAGGCGGAAGTGACCGGCAGTAGGTCGTGGGGCAGACTGGTGAATTTGAAGTTGAACTTTCGCGAAAAAAAAAAGTTGAGACGGTTCGGGCGGCTAGGCGCCTGGCCGCGGTGGTGGCCAATTCCGACCTTCCTCGATGCCTAGCGCATTGGCGCAGATTAATCGACGCGATTTTTGCAACACTAGTGATAAGTTCATCAATATGCCTCTAATAATTTGACAAATCAAAATAAATTTTTAATGTTTATAAGTAATGGATTAAAAGAATTACTTTTAATATAATTTTTAAAAACGTTGTATAAAATAATAATTTATAAATTAAGTCTATAATTTAAACATAATTGATGGAGTAAAAGTCTGAAACCCTCATTTTCCTTTTTTATAAAATACTCATTTCCTTTAGCAAATTAAAAACCGGCATGTGCGGATTGGTTGGGCATGTGATGTGTCGGTGTTCTCGACTCTCGAGGGATGAAACTCCAATATCATCACCTTCTCTGTTGAAATTTCTCATAACTCACTCTGATCTTCTACCTACCTACCTCAAACTTGCAATTCAAACAGCAAAAAGAGTGAGTGAGTGAGAAAGAGAGATGGCTTATGTTGCTTTAACTTCTCTAAAGACAACAATTGAGCTTCACTTTCTGCTGCAACCCATCCCGAGAGTTTCTCTTCATCATCTTCATCATGTTCAAACACCACCCATCATCAAATCTTTCCATGAAAACCTTTCCTTTTTGGAGGCCTTTCTGGAAATGAAATCCAGTGCCGGTGGTGCTGCAATCAAATATTTTGGAACCCTAATAAGAGACTTCGCACTCAAAGTTGAAGATGACATCGAAATACAGCTAAGCAACTTTGTTGTGGCCAAAGCCAAAGAAGACGCAATGCATAAAGAAGCAGCTTCCCAACAACTCTATCAAATATTGCAACAAGCACAAGAAAAGACTGCAGATGTGGTGGAGATTATCAACAGCGGAAAGAGACAGAATGATGATTTAACTTATCTCAAGAGAATAATAGATCATCATCATATGAAGTCTATACAATCCAACGCGAGGAGAGTGGGTTATGATCAAATTCAAACCCTATTCAAATCTCTCATTCAAAGTCTTTCTTTTTTGCGAGGATTTCTTTATACATCCAAACTTCGTGCTGCAATCACCAGAGATTTGGAAACCAAAATAAGAGATTTAGTTGTAGATGACATCGAGATACAACTCAGCAGTTTTCTTCTGGCCAAAGACACAGTACACGATGAAGAAGCTTTCCAAGAACTGTGTCAAACCTTGCAACAAGCAGAAGAGAAGAGGATACTAGAGCTGGTGGAGATCATCAACAAAGAAAAGGAGAGACAGAAGACTTGGGAATGTTGTGATGATTTAACTAATATCTTGACAAGATTAATGAATGATAATTATCTTAGGTCGTCGTCTTTGACCACACCCAGCTCATGGGTGCCTCACTACGTTGAAACACCACTACAATCTGTCCGTGAAAATGTCTTTCCTTTGCAAGAATTTGTACTGAAATCCAAGTTTGGTGGATCCGGAGCTGAAATCCTCCAAATCAGACACTTTGTACTCAAAGCTAAAGAAGACATCGAAAAACAATTTCGAAACTTTTGTGTGGCCAAAGAAGAGCAAAGCCTGCAAAAAGCTTGGGAACAATTCATTCAAACCTTGCATCAAGTAAGAGAAAATGCAGCACAGCTGTTGAGCACTCTCCACAACACAAGAAGCAATGAAGCTGCTGCGGCCAATGATACTCAGTCTGTGTGCTATCCAAAGCTTGAGGAGGGCAGAATAATGGTGGGTCTTCAAAATGACGTTAGTATCATAAAGAATCAACTCTTCAGTCGCTTTCATGGTGTCAAAGTAATCCCAATTATTGGGATGCCAGGCATAGGGAAGACTACTTTAGCAAGAAAAATCTTGGAAGATCAATCAATTGCATTGCATTTCCAGGTACGAGGATGGGTTACAGTCACTCAAAATTACAATGAGACCAAAGTGCTACGCGACCTTCTCCAGTCAATTTCACCAAATGAAATTATAAAGGAAGCCCCTCTTCGGGAGGAGGTTCGTGAATGCTTGAAGGAAAAGAAGTATCTAATTGTTTTGGATGACATATGGAGCACTCAACATTGGGTTCAATTAGAAGACTTATTTTGCAATTCTGCAGTGAATGGAAGTTGCATAGTGAATGGAAGCTGCATATTGCTGACCACTAGATTCTATGGAGTGGCTGACTATGCTTGCACAATCAAAGGTACATATCATCATGTTATGAATTTACTAGATCCAAATGAAAGTTGGGATCTATTCTGCACTATCTTTCCTCTTCAAAGGTATAGGGCACTAAGTTTTAGAAAATTCAGGAGTGACTTGTTCCATGTTGTGGAAATATGTGAAGGATTGCCACTGTCAATTGTTGTAGTTGCAAAGCGCTTATCTGAATGCAAAGACAACATACAACATGAATTGAAAAAGATTGAAAAGGAAATAGAATTGTTGGGAATTCTAGATTATAGTGCACTCGTTCTTATGTACAATCAGTTGCCAGAATATTTGAAAGGTTGTTTTCTATATCTTGGAGTCTTTCCAAAGCGCAGTGAAATTCAAGTTAAAACACTTCTTAGGTTATGGATTGCTGAATGATTTGTGAAGCCATGGATGAATAATGAGGAGTTTGAAAGGATTGCTTATTGGTACTTAAAGGACCTCATTCACAGAAGTCTTGTGTTGATAAGCAAACAGACTCTTGATGGCGAAATTAAGACTTGTAGGGTGCACAGTGTCATGCATAACATCTGTTTCAGAGAGGCTCAAAAAGAGGGAATTCTATGCGCAGTAAATACTCGGCAACTCCCAAGGTGGTCATTAAATGCATTTGCAAATTCATGTCGTTGGTTAAGTTTATGCAAACACAGGTTTGACTATTATGTGTTGTTTAGTTCAACCAACCCTCGCTCCATTTTCTTCTTTCAAGAAAACACAGAAATTTTTGTATCCTTGAAGCTGTTAAGAGTTTTGGCATTTGTTGAATCTTCATTCCTCCAAAGACTAACAAAGCAGCAATTAGGGGATTTGATATTTTTAAGATACTTATCTGTAACACAATGGTTTGAGGGTCTGAGTGATGTTGTGTCAAGTAATGTGAATTTGCAAACACTTATTGTTTCCTGTAGTACTGAGAGTGAATCACAAGTTGGAGCACCTATTCTCCATTTGCCATCAACATTTTGGGAGTCACCACAGTTAAGGCATCTTGAACTTGGCACTTGCTATGCTGTCAATCCTCCAAGAATGGTGAAAGAGAATTTGCAAACATTATCTTGGGTAGGTCCAACTCATTGCAGAAAAGAAGTGTATTCTAGTTTTCCAAACATGAAAAAACTGAAAATATTCTGTAAAGAAGAGTTAGAGGCCAGTCACATAGGTGGATCTTCCAGAAAACACATCATTTTGGATAAATTGGACTATTTAGATGGTCTTGAGAGTTTAACAATTTCAGCTTCTATTGCCTGTTTTGTAACCCTTCAAGAAAGATGTATGTTTCCTTTACAACTGAAGATGCTGAAGTTGAGTGGGATTCGTATTTCTTGTTGGGATTTAAAGGTTATTGGGAGGTTGAAATGTCTTAAGGCGCTGAAGCTGGAAGATGTGTTTCATCAAGAAGTGTGGAGAGTAAGTGAAGGAGAATTTGATGAATTAAACTTCTTGCTCCTTGAAGATAAAGTACTCAAGCGGTTGGAGACTAACAAATATTCTTTCCCCCTTCTTCAACACCTATGTCTAAGATGTTGTGATTGTTTGGAAGAGATTCCAAGCAGTTTTGGAGAAATTTTCTGCTTGAAGTTAATAGATTTGGATAGGTGTAGCCGCCCTTCCATTATCACTTCTGCCAGGGATATTCAAGAGAAGCTAAAGAAGAGTTTTGGTAAAGAAAATTTTAAGGTTAGAAGGAAGCAGCTCTGACTTGTTCATTCTTTTTTATTTTATTATATATATATAACTTAGATGGTTAAGGAAGTTGTTTGCAAAATGTGATACATAGTATTTAATAATTATTTGTTTTGTGTATTTTGCAATACTTGATGATGCATAGATTAAAATCCAAGGGCAGGAGCAGGGGCCTGAATATGTAGAAGATGTTGAAAAGGCAAATTCTGAGGTTAGAAGTTATGGCTCATTCTTTCTTTTTTTTTTTTTTAGATGCTGAACTTTATTGTGTGCAAAATCTGTTACTCCGTATGATTTAATTTTTTGTTAATCTCATTTGTTTTCATAGATAAAAATGGGTGAATCAGCAGGGCCGGGGCAGATGGTAGAAGTTGTTGGGGTTGGGAAATTGAAGTCGTACATCCACAAATTAAAGAAAAAGAAAAAGAGATTGACAAATCTGTTAAAGAGGCACAAGCCCCAGAAGTAGTTAGTGGCTCTGAGTACCAATTCAAGTAGATTTCAGCAAAATGAAATGAGGTTAGAAGCTACAGCCTTGAGCCTACGGCCTATTTATTTATTTTTTATTCGATACCCACTGTCTTTAATTTCCTATATTTATTTGTCACTAATTATTTCTCTATCTCATTTCATCTTGTCCATTTTGCATGATATGTTTTTTCATAGGGTGTGGTGGCGGTTGGGCGCGTCGTGGCGTCGCCTGGCAGCGAGTTGCGGCCGGGTGCGGCGTGGGCGGTCTCCGGGCGTCGACGGCGGCGTCTCGGGGCGATGGGGTTGGCTGGGTGGTCGTCGGCGTTGTGGGGGTTGACGGGCGGCGATAGGGCTGGTGGCGTGTGGCCGGCGGGTTCGTGGGGCGTTGTCGGCTTTGGGGTGGGGGTGCGGCGGAAGAGAGAGGGAGAGTGAGGAAGAGGGGGTGTGAGGAAGAAAAGGGTTTTGATTTGGGGGTTTTTGAGATTTTTAGGGATTTGTAGGGGTTTAAGAAGGGAGTGTTCCCTTGAGGTTTCAAGAAATACTCATAGTCTAGTGGTTTGGAACTTGGTCTTATAAGTGGGAAGTTTAAGGTTCCATTCCCATTGGTAACATTAGTTTTCTTTGTTGTGTTTTTGTCATTTTCCTTCTTTTTTCTTCTAGTGGTGGGGAATTTGATTGGTCCCCCATATGGTCTGTTTGTTGTCAAATTTTCTCTTTTTACGCTAGAATATTTCGATTTTATTTAAAAATGATTCCGGAGTAGCTAAGCTAAGTAGCCTTTCTACAAGGGTGGTTACAAGGGGTTTCTTAGTCTATCCTAAACAGAATTCGTCTTTTTGGTTTCCCTCTGGTGGATGCGCGTGATCCTCCTCTTCCGGGGTCATGTTCTCTTCGTTGAGGTTGCCCTCGTTCCCAAGTTCGGCTTGTGTGCGGCTCATGATGAATACTTTCCCGGGGGTACCGTGATTCCCTTGGTTGCTTGCGCCTCCGTGTTGTCCCATGTTTATGGGGCGTGAGCTTGAGGGTTGTAAGCAGTGGAAGGCCCTGTGTCCTTCTTTTCCACAGTTGAAGCACCATAAGGGGTTCCCCATGCAGTCCCTGCCTCTGTGGCTTTGGTTGTATTTTGGGCAAGGGAAGCCCCCTGTATTGGCTTCGTCGTTTCTTGGGGGTGGTCTTTGTCCAGTTGGGTTGTTTGGCCTCGTGTTGGTGTCGGCTCTTGTTCTCTTTATTGGTGGTGCACCTCCTCTTGTGTTCCTTTTTCGAAACTGATCTTGAACCCCACATTGTAGTAGTTGGATTCAGTAGAAGTTGGCAGCACTGGAGTAAGCCTCGTTGAGGGTCCGGGGCCTGTTTACTACTAGTGATTTCCGAGCTTCGAAGTTGAGGCCCGATACAAACCTTTCTATTTTTGTTGATTCTGTGGGGATTAACTCTTGCGCGAAGCGTGCCAGTTCGAGGAATCGTTTATGGTATTCCGTGATGGTAGCCGCTCCTTGTTTTAGGTTGAGGAACTCTTCGTGCATAGAGGCTTTTACGTGTGCCGGGTAGAATCGTTCTCGCAGGCGTGTTTTTAGGCTTTCCCAGTTGAATCCTGGTTCTTGCCTGTAAGTGGGTCCTTCGTGGATCCACCAAAGGTCTACCTCGTGTCCGAAATAGAATGAGGCTATCTCGACACGACGCTCTTCTGGGCATTCTACCAATCCCAGAATCTTGTCGAAGGTCCGTATCCATTCCTCGATGATGGTGGGATCTTCTTCTCCTGAGAACGTGGGTGGTCAATGGTTTGAAACTTGTCGGGCGACTTCTGAGTTTGCGTTCGGTGGAGGGAATGGTGGCATGTTGTTGCGGAGGGCTATGTCGCTTAGCGCTTGGGCGACCTGGGTGAGTTGCTGTAGGGTTTGAGCCAGGGGGTCGTGTGTGGTGGGTTCCAGAGTCCTTGATTGTCTTCTGTTTGGTGCCATGTTGCTAGATCTATAGAGTCAATGTTTATAGTGATTTAGAGGGTTGCTCCCTTACCTCGGTGTGATAAGCGAAGGGGGTTTATTTAAATTAGGGCGGAGTAATGTGAGGGGAGGTCATGTGTAGGCTTCTCAATCTCACCACGCGTTGTAAGATTCCTGAGTCCTATGTTCCTAAATTCCTAGAGTTCAGGCCTAATGTCCTAAAGCCTGGTCTTAAAAGTCTTATCTAGGGTCAAACTTAGGCTCTGGTACCATCTGTAACACCCCGAAATTTTTCAATTTTTAAGACTTATATAATAGAGTTAAATTCTCATTAATTCCCAAAAGTATAATATAAAAGTATGGGGTGCTATGCCACACCTGAGCTAGAGAACTCAGGTGCACAGGCTAATTATCTAAATCCTTAATAATGTCAATACATGAGCATGGCACGCAGGCCGAAAGGGAACTATCTACTCTACGCTTCCAATCTCTAGCGCGCTCCAGTGCCTACTCATCCGTGCCTGAAAGCCAAATATATCTGTTCAGCGAGAGATGCTAGTAACCCACTCCAACGCGTTGAAATACATTATAGATAAGTATATATATATATATATATATATATATATATATATATATATATATATATATATATATATATATACAAAAATCATTTCGAAGCAGGAAGATATATACTTAAGAGACACTAGTTTTAAAACCGGGAATAGACTCAGCAAATAGGGACAAGCACATCAAACAATAATAAACAGTTAAGTAGAGATAACATCATAAGGATTACGCATCTAAGGTCACAGATCACTTTCCATTTCCAAAACACATCATCACTTAATCGCCATTCACATCACATAATCATTGATGGCGCCACGGGACCAATCGCATGCCCCGAACATGAGGGTTAATGCTTGTAGCATTAACACGGCCCCGCAGCACCCTACCTCAGTACCGTGGTACGAGGGGAGTTGATCGCAACCAACCCTTTGAGAACCGCTGACGAACTCAACGTCGGATCACGATCCGACATACCGCTGACGCACACAGTCGGTGGACCGCGATCCCCTTTACAAGGGAGGACTTACGACCCTACACACCGTCGATACGCACAGTCGGTGGACCATAGCGGATCAAGCCCGGCTTACCGCTGAGCTATACTCAGTCGGTGGGCGAAGATCCTCGGAGACTATGGCCCTACACACCGCTTTCGCTCTCCCACCATTCGGTGGATCGCAGCCAGCCGTAGCCCTACACATCGCCTGATTACTCAGGTCGGTGGACTACAGCCTTCCTCGGCTTATTGGCCCTACACACCGTCCTAACGCGTTCAGGTCCGGTGGGTCATAGCACCGAGGCCCATATTTGGACCTGTAGTCCAAGAAGTATATCAATTTGGCCTTAGCCACTTCTGAGCCTTAGCTCAGGAACAATCTATTGGCCTTTAGCCACTTCCGAACCTTCAGTCCGGGAACCATCCATTCGGTCTTCAACCGACTTCCGAACCTTAGTCCGGGAACCACCCAATTGGCCTATAGCCAAAATGGGGGATCATGCAACACATAACACGTAGGAGCACGTAATAGCATATTGGGAGGGGAAAGACATATAAATAAACTTACGCGTGATCATTGTTAGGAATAAAGTGTAATGGTTTTGATATGCCAAATTTGTATTTGTAGATCCCCCAATTTTATTTCTAGGTCTAGTAGAGTCTTAGACCGTGATCGGGAAATTATTTAATTATGAAAAGAGAAAAACAGAGGAAGATGGATGAAAATAGAAGAAGAAGATATAAAGCCGAAACTCAAGAATTTGTCTGGAGAAAATGACAAATTGAAGAAGAAGATGAAAGATATGAAATCACGTCAATGCTACTCAAAGAAGATATCCCAGAAGAATTTTCATGAAGAAAATTAATATTGGAAGAATGCATGAAATTGACTTGGAGATCAAGCCTCTATGGAAAGAAAGAAGTACAGCAAATGTGATTGGAGATTTAATCAAAAGCTGTACGGACGAAGTGGATGATGCTTGATATATTATCCGAGCCAATGTAGAATTGAAATCGGGAGCCAATTGAGTATGGGAGCCAATGTAGAATTGAAATTGGGAGCCAATTGAGGTTGTAGTATGGGATGCAATTTCAAAGTTGGGGAACGATTCAAAATTGAGGTTGTAGTATGGGATGCAATTTCAAAGTTGGGGAATGATTCAAAGAAGACATGGAGATCAAATTGAATTGAGATGAAATTCAAATACCAGGAGAAGTCTGGGAGCCAATTTCAAAGTCAAAATCAACAATTCAAATTGGGAAGCAATTGAAAGCACCAGGACCAGTTGGGAGCCAATTGCAAGTCAAAGTCAATTGGGAGCCAATTACAATGGAGAAATTCAAATTGGGTGCCAATTACAAGCCAATTGAAATTGGGTGTCAATTACAATGGAGAAATTCAAATTGGGTGGAAGTTCAAAGCCAGTTTGAAGTCTGAGAACACCCAGACGTGAGAATGAAGAAGATGAAGATGAACTTACAGTGAAAATATTCTCACAAGGAAAAATACTAGTTTAACTAGTATGGGATTAAATTGATGAATATTTTTAAATCCCAAAGATACAAAGACCACTTCAGAGCTGATCAGAGAAGCCATTCTACACCAAAACTGAGACCCAGATATTTCCACTCAACGTAAAACCAGAGGAATATCAGATGAAGTTTGGGAGCTCATTTACATGGAGATGAAACTCCATCAACGGCTAGCTTATCTCTTTCTGACATTTTTGCAGAAGATAAGATAAGATCTCTGACAAAAGATACAAGATTTCAAAAATGAGAGCGTCTCTTTCCAACGGACAGATTCTCATTACCAGCTATAAAATGATGAAGATATGAAGACTGAAGATAAAAGAGGAACTCACGAACAAGAGAGCAGAAAATTCGAATCCATCAAAGGGATCGAATAGAACAATTAAGCTTGAAAGAGCATAGAGCAAAAATCTCATTTGGTACAGAGCATACAAAAAATCTTCAAGTGAGAAGTGAGAAAAGAAAAAGAACTCAGAGAGCTTCAAAAGAGAAATATTCTGAGAGTTCTTAAACAGAGCAAAACAGAGCATAGAAATCAAGTGCTTTACTTGATTCATTCAAAGAGAGAAAACACTCAGATCTATCAAGAGAAATCTTTCCAGAGTGTTTATCTTCATCAAAGAGACCTGCGCATCATTGAAGATCATCTACAGAGTCTCAGAAGTTGGAAGCAAGACAACACTTGTTTTGGAGCAAAACAAGAGAAGGGAGGAAAGTAGCACGGAGCTGTGAAATCCTGGATTGTCACAAGGAGCTGTGAGATCCGAAGCAGCAGTGTCGGAGGCACTGGGCGTGATTGGTGTGGGCTTGGTGATCAAAGCACCAGATCACGGATACGTTTCTACCGGAGTGTGGAAGACGGGGGGAAAGTAACACGGAGTCGTGAAATCCTGGGATAGTAGCGCGGCGACGTGAAACCCGAAGCAGCAGTGTGGTGTCACTGGGCGTGATTAGTGCGGGCTTTGTGATCAAAGCACTAGATCACGGAAATTCATTGTATCTTGGAACCAAGGAGTGGTAGATATAGTGAATTGGCTCTTGGAGAAAAGAGCAAGTGGAGTAGGAGGATTACACCACCTCGCGAACCACTATAATTGTCTTGTGTTCTTTACTGCTTTCTTTACATACTGCTCTTTATATATTTGCTCTCACAAAGATATACTGCTCACACAATCTCCCACACACTTTATGTTTATTTATTTCCGCTGTGCACCATACTCTAACAATCTAGTTAAGAGTTTTGGTTTATCTCTGTCTTAGCAATTGTTGTGCTGTGCGAAAAAGTTTGAAAGTCTATTCATCCCCCCCCCCCCCCCCCCCCTCTAGACTTTCACCTTACCTCTTTTGGGACCAACAATTGGTATCAGAGCGGGTGCCTATCCGAGTCAGAATTTATCTCTAACTGATACCAACAATTGGTATCAGAGCAGGCTGTCTATTTAGGCCAAATTGCTATCTAAGCACGTGCCTAACTGGGTCAACCGTTTCTGACTGCTAGACAGATCCATTCTACAAGTGTGTGAATTGGATTAATCTTTCATATCTCTCGTGATGATGATGAAGAAAGATTTTGCTCAAAATCTATTATTCTCTCTTGATAAATTTGATGATTGGAAAGTTCGTATGCAGGTACACTTATCGGCCTTACACGATGAAATGTGGGAAGTTATTTCCACTGGCCCTATAGAAATATTAAAAATCAATACGGCGTTTGTCCTATCCCCGGATGCTCCACAGTACGTACAAAAGCCAAAACCGGAATGGACATCGGATGATAGAACGCGGAATAATCTTGACAATATTGCCAAGGATATTCTATTCAAAGCCGTTGATGATACAATATTTCCGAAGATCCGAAAGTGTGCCACTGCCAAAGAAATATGGGAAACTCCCATCAAGGTTGGCGAAGGAGATGAACAAGAAAAGGATAATAAGCTCACAATCGCCATGAAGAAGTTTGAAGATTTCAAAATGCTCTCAAATGAAAGTGTTGCAGACATGGAAGCTCGAATGATCAAAGTTCTTGGAGAGATTAGTGATCTTGGCAAAAATATTAGCCAAAAAGAAATTAATCTCAAAATTCTACGAGGCTTACCATCTGCATGGGATATGAAGGTTACGGCTATGCGCGATCACCGAGATCTAAGAATGTTGTCAACAGACAAATTATTCAGTGATCTAAAAGCATATGAGTTCGAAATGAAGGCCAAAGATGATGATGTACATGAAGCTCAAAATTCTGCTCTAATGGCCGAACAACCGTCAACCTCCAGGTCAGTAGAAAATAATGTTGATTTTATGACTGACGAACAATTTGCTCTTTTTGTCAAAAAGTTTAGAAGGTTTATGCGAAAAGGAGACAACAAAAATTCTGCTCGTGGAAAATTCATCTCTCGCATAACACATGAAGAAAAAGTCGAAGAAAATAAGGATTTGTGCTACAATTGCCGCAAACCCGGACATTTTAAAATAAATTGTCCGTATCCGATCGTTAGCAAGTATCAAGGCAAAAATGTTGAATCTACGCCGAACAAATCCGAAAGCAAAAGGTTCAAGCGCGACAAAAGAAAAGCTCTCGTTAGCAACGAACCAAACGAAAATGATGATTCGGAGGATTCATCATCAAGCGATGAAAGTTCATGTTCGGATGATGATACGGCGCTAATATGCAAGTCAATTGAGTTGAGTACAAGTGAAGATTGTCTTATGGCTCTTGACGCAGAGGAAGAAGAGGTAACATCTAATTCTTTCAATTATGTTAATTCTTCTTTTTCTCGTGAATCTATTGACAATCTAATGCGAGAATATCAAGAGATTATGCTCACTCATCCTCAACTCAAGGAGCGCAATAATATTCTAACTCTTGAAAAAGAAGAAATGAATAAAAAATTGCAAGATGCTTTACTTGAAGTGAGTAAATTGAAGAATGAAAATATTCATCTTCAAGAAGAGTGTAAAGCTAGAGAGGTTAGAGAACATAATCTTAGAGCTACTATTGCTACGTTCACTAATTCGTCTAAAATTATAGATAAAATGGTGAGCATGCAAAAGCCATCAGGAGATAGAACCGGAATTGGTTATGACTCCACATGTTCTCAAACCCCTCAAAATCTGACTAATTCTACTACTACTTTAAATAATAAAGTTCAAGTGGTAAAATTTGTTAAAAGTCAGAATAGCACGATGAGACAAGGACTTGGCTATCAATCAAACGCAAAGTCGAATGTTGAAAGGCCGAAACAAGTTTATACTACGGCAAAGCAACAAAAATTCTACAAGCAAAGATATGCCAAAGAGTCAAGTGCAAAAAGATTTCATAGAAAAGAGGGAAGCTTTTCTAGAAATAAAGTTGGGAGATTTTATCCCACTCAAAAAGATTGGTTGTGCAATAGATGTAATACTTTTTATAGACCAAAGCAACCATTCTCTTCCCAGGTGCCAAAATTTAAAAATAATTTTCAAAACCCGGCGCCAAAAATATTTTCTAATGTGAGTTATGATTATCATGTCTCTAATGGTTACAAATCGCCTCATCTAAATTCAATAAGATCAAGGTGGGTTTGGTTACCAAAAATCACTAACAGTAAAGGACCCAAGCAAGTATCGGTACCTAAAGTTAATTAATCTTTTTTGCAGGATGTTTGGTACATCGATAGTGGTTGCTCACGCCACATGACTAGAAATAAATCATATCTAGTTAATTTCAAAGAAATCGATGGACCAAAAGTTATATTCGGAGGAAATCAAAATTATGGAATTACAAAAGGAGTTGGCACGATCAAGAAAAATGGTTTGAAGATTGAAGATGTTTCTTTCGTTGATGGATTAAAATTTAATTTGTTGAGCACTAGTCAATTTTGTGATAAAGGCTATCTTGTAGAATTTTCTAAAGATAATTGCCTAATCAAAAATGAGCTCACAAATGAGATTGTTTTATCTGGAAAACGGCGAAAGAACATGTATATTGTGTATTGGAGCACAAGAAAAGATTCAGTGTGCTTAATGGCCAGAAATTCGAATGAAGCTAATTAGGAATGGCACAGAAAGCTCAACCACTTAAACTTCAAGACTATCAATCAGCTTGCAAAGAAGAATCTAGTAGAAGGCTTGCCAGATATTATCTTCAAGAAGGACCAAGTGTGTGATGCATGCCAACGAGGAAAGCAAATCAAATCATCATTCAAATCAAAGACACACGAGTCAACGTCAAGACCGCTAAGCTAACTACATATGGACTTATTTGGACCGGTTGATCCAATAAGTGTAAGTGGTAAGAAATATACTCTCGTTGTTGTTGATGATTTTTCCAGGTACACTTGGACCGTGTTTCTCAAGAAGAAAAATGAAGTTGAGCAAGTTCTACCGAAGCTGTTGAAGCAACTACAAAATGAGAAAGAATTGCAAATATCAAAAATACGAACGGATCGCGGAACCGAGTTCGTGAATGGAGTTATACAAGCTTTTTGCAATTCACATGGAATTTCTCATCAATTATCTGCCGCAAGAACACCGCAACAAAACGGTGTTGCCGAAAGAAGAAACCGGACGCTCAAAGAAGCCGCACGAGTGATGATTAGTGTTGCCGGTCTCCCGAAGCGATATTGGGCAGAAGTTATCAACACTTCTTGTTACACGCAAAATCAAAGCATGATCCATAAGCAGTACAAGAAGACGCCATATGAGTTATATAAAAGGAGAAAACCAAATATTGGTTATTTTCATATTTTTGGATGCAAATGTTTTATTCATATTAATGAGAAATTGTATCTAAAAGCTTTTGATGAGCGTGCAGATGAAGGAATTTTTCTAGGATATTCAGCTACTAGCAAGGCGTTCAGAATTTTGAATAAAAGATCAATGGTGGTTGAAGAATCCATACACGTGGTATTTGATGAAAAATCACAGATCAAAAATGATGCACTGGACGAAGAAATTGCTCAAAATGGTAACAAGTGTCATATTGATTTTTGTGATACTAATGATACGTGTGAAGATGATGTTTTGCAGGGAATGGATGAGTTGGAAATTAATTCTCTAGAAAATCCCATCCCTCACCCAGAAGAAGTTGGAAATTCTTTAAATAATAATTTTGGGAGTGATGCCTCACGTGGGAATGGAGATGCAGTACAAGTTGGTGATCCAATTAATGATCAAATTGCATGTGATGTTGGTAATCAATTTCAAGACAATTTAATTGATGAAATTCGAACCAACACTGCAAATTCACAACAAATGGATCCACCCAGTACCATGCACCCATTTCAACCAGATTTAAGATGACACAAAAATCACCCTCCAGAATTAATTATTGGGAATATCCATGAAGGCGTGAAAACAAGATCATCTACCATGGAAGCATTGTTCACGTGTTATCTATCTCAGATTGAACCAAAAGAAATTGACGAAGCTCTCAATGATCCGGATTGGATAAATGCTATGCAAGAGGAGCTCGATCAATTCAAAAGAAATGATGTTTGGGAACTTGTTCCAAGACCGCCGAACCACAATGTTGTAGGAACCAAATGGGTCTTCCGGAACAAAGCAAACGATGAAGGCGTAATTGTTAGGAATAAAGCAAGGCTCGTTGCAAAAGGATACTCTCAAGAAGAAGGAATAGATTTTGATGAAACTTTTGCACCGGTAGCCCGACGTGAAGCAATCAGAATTTTCCTAGCCTACGCCGCACACAAAGATTTCACCGTTTATCAAATGGATGTGAAAAGCGCATTCTTGAATGGTCTACTCGAAGAAGAAGTTTATGTCGAACAACCCCCAGGTTTTGAGGTAAAAGACGAAGGTGATAAAGTCTACAAACTTAAAAAGGCATTGTATGGGTTGAAACAAGCACCTCGAGCTTGGTATGATACTTTGTCAATGTTCTTGATAAGCTGTGGATTCACCAAAGGCCTTGTTGACAAAACTCTATTTAGAATTCAAGATGGTGATCATATTTTATTAGTGAAAATATATGTTGATGATATTATTTTTGGAAGCACTAACAATTCTTTGTGTGAGAAATTTTCGAAGCTTATGCAGAATAAATTCGAAATGAGCAAGATGGGTGAATTGAATTACTTCTTGGGCTTACAAGTCAAACAACTGAAAGAAGGAGTATTCATTAATCAAGCAAAGTACACCCGCGACTTGATAAAGAAGTTTGGCCTTGATGGAAAATCATCGATCAAAATTCCAATGAGCACATCAATAAGGCTAGACAAAGATGAAGATGGAAAGGATGTCGATCAAACAAAATATAGAGGAATGATTGGTTCACTTCTATATCTTACTGCAAGAAGGTCGGACATTTCTTATGCTGTGGGCGTGTGTGCAAGATTCCAAGCAAATCCAAAAGAAAGCCACCTCACCGCAACAAAGAAGATCATACGATATCTGAAAGGCACAATCAATGTTGGATTGTGGTATCCAAAAGGTACAGATTTTACTCTAACAGGTTTTTCAGATGCGGATTTTGCAGGTTGCAAAATAGACAGAAAAAGCACTTCCGGGACATGCCAGTTCTTGGGGGGAAGGCTTGTTTCTTGGTTCAGCAAAAAGCAAAATTCCATCGCAACTAGTACCGCCGAGGCCGAATATATTGCTGCAGGAAGTTGTTGTGCGCAAATTTTGTGGATGAAGCAACAATTGAAGGATTACGGAGTTAATTGTGATGACGTTAGTATTTATTGTGATAATACTAGTGCAATCGCTATCACTCACAATCCGGTGCTTCACTCAAAAACCAAACATATCGACATTCGACATCATTTTATAAGGGATCACATTGAAAAGAAAAATCTGAAGATCGAATATATCCCTACGGAAAACCAAGTTGCTGATATTCTCACGAAGCCTTTATGCGAAACGAGATTTTCTACCTTAAGGCACGAGTTGGGAATGATCGAAATGAGCTAAGTATCACTAGACTTAATCTCTCTATTTAAATTGATACTTGTGCTCAAAATTAATTGTTTTACGTGGATAAATTGTTTTATGTGTTTCTATGCATGTTTTTATTCGAAATATTTATGTGATAAAATTGCAATATGTGTTAGAAATTTATTTGTGTATTTGCATGTATTATTTAACTTGAGATCATATGCCATGCAAATTAATTTGATAAAATATGCAATTCGTGATTTATTTGATAATTTGTATACTGCATGTTTTAATGTGTTAATCAGTTTTTGAGTATGTGTTCATGTTTCTGTAAATTAACTAACTTGTTTGCATGAACAATTTGCTCTAAAAATGATTTACCATGTTTATTTGATAATATATATGTGCTATGTGCAAAATGTCATTTAATATGTTATTTGTATGTGTGTTTCGTATATATGCATTATATGTGATATAAATATCTATAAAATGTTTTAGAAATCTAGAAATTAGTATTTTTGTTAGTTTATAAAATATTTTGGAATCTGATTAATATGTTTTATATAAAGTTGTTTCTAGTTATAAATTAGGAATATGTGTGTTAATTGTGTTAATTTCCAAATTATATGTATTTTAATTAGGAATGCCGTGTATATGAGTTTAATATAATTGGTATGTGTGATTAATTAATTGTGGAATAATTTTTGCTACTAACAAGATGTTTGAGTGTGTTTATATCTGTGGTACACGATTTTGGGAAGGAAATCAGGAGATAAAGGAGAAAAATTTAGAGTTTAATTAGGCATCAAACCTCCACCCATAAACTCCTACACTTTCTAAGCCTCCACCCAACCTAAACCTCCCCCCATAATCCTCTCCTATATCAGCACCCTTCCCAACCGATTCGTTCTCACTCAAATCGTCACCCTAATCCCTCATTAAATCTCCTAGAAACCGCTACCCATCACATCCACCGCTTTCTCGACCAATGAAGAGTCATGAAAGCATTCATCACACCTTTTGAAACCAAACGTCGTCTATATCCAGAGAAAACCCTTCAACCCCTTCATCATTAGCTCACACGGTTCTAGCACCTTCATAGGCCTATAAATTAGGACCTGAAGCAAACAAATCTGTGTGGAGATTTCTTTTGTTTGTATCTATTTGTTTTTGCAGGCTTCGATGACTCCAAAGAATCAAGAAAAGAGAAGATCTTCCAGGAGAGTAGCCGAGCAAGCAAGACAAGCGATGCTGAGGGCTCGACATGCTGCAAATGGAGGACATGAAGTTGGAGACACACCTAGCGATCCTCTCATCCTATTTTCTGAAGAAGAGGAAGGACAACCACCGACCAAGGATCAAGTTCAAAGAAGTCCAAAGGTCTCAACAGTGCAGCTACGACGCTCGACGCCATCACCACTGTCCTCTCGTCCTCTAACCCGCAGCTTCAAGCGATCTGCTCAACTCTCAATGGAACCCGGATTAGTCTATACTCTGAAATCAAGCTCTCCGTCTTCACGAAAATTAATATTGGAAGAATGCATGAAATTGACTTGGAGATCAAGCATCTATGGAAAGAAAGAAGTACAGCAAATGTGATTGGAGATTTAATTAAAAGCTGTACGGACGAAGTGGATGATGCTTGATATATTATCCAAAATGGCTCAAGTTTGAAACTCACCATCAACAATTTTACAAGGTAAAATTTGAGAAGTCAAATTAAATTAATCATTGAAATTGGGAGCAAGTTTCACATGGAAATCAATTCAATATGGGAGCCAATGTAGAATTGAAATTGGGAGCCAATCAATTCAATATGGGAGCCAATGTAGAATTGAAATTGGGAGCCAATTGAGGTTGTAGTATGGGATGCAATTTCAAAGTTGGGGACCGATTCAAAGAAGACATGGAGATCGATGCAATTGCACTTGGGAGCCAATTCAGAGAAATCAATTGAAATTGGGAGCAAGTTTCACATGGGAGCCAATGTAGAATTGAAATTGGGAGCCAATTGAGGTTGTAGTATGGGATGCAATTTCAAAGTTGGGGACCGATTCAAAGAAGATATGGAGATCAAATTGAATTGAGATGAAATTCAAATACCAGGAGAAGTCTGGGAGCCAATTTCAAAGTCAAAATCAACAATTCAAATTGGGAAGCAATTGAAAGCACCAGGACCAGTTGGGAGCCAATTGCAAGTCAAAGTCAATTGGGAGCCAATTACAATGGAGAAATTCAAATTGGGTGCCAATTACAAGCCAATTGAAATTGGGTGTCAATTACAATGGAGAAATTCAAATTGGGTGGAAGTTCAAAGCCAGTTTGAAGTCTGAGAACACCCAGACGTGAGAATGAAGAAGATGAAGATGAACTTACAGTGAAAATATTCTCACAAGGAAAAATACTAGTTTAACTAGTATGGGATTAAATTGATGAATATTTTTAAATCCCAAAGATACAAAGACCACTTCAGAGCTGACCAGAGAAGCCATTCTACACCAAAACTGAGACCCAGATATTTCCACTCAACATAAAACCAGAGGAATATCAGATGAAGTTTGGGAGCTCATTTACATGGAGATGAAACTCCATCAACGGCTAGCTTATCTCTTTCTGACATTTTTGCAGAAGATAAGATAAGATCTCTGACAAAAGATACAAGATTTCAAAAATGAGAGCGTCTCTTTCCAACGGACAGATTCTCATTACCAGCTATAAAATGATGAAGATATGAAGACTTGAAAATAGAAGAGGAACTCACGAACAAGAGAGCAGAAAATTCGAATCCATCAAAGGGATCGAATAGAACAATTAAGCTTGAAAGAGCATAGAGCAAAAATCTCATTTGGTACAGAGCATACCAAAAATCTTCAAGTGAGAAGTGAGAAAACAAAAAGAACTCAGAGAGCTTCAAAAGAGAAATATTCTGAGAGTTCTTAAACAGAGCAAAACAGAGCATAGAAATCAAGTGCTTTACTTGATTCATTCAAAGAGAGAAAACACTCAGATCTATCAAGAGAAATCTTTCCAGAGTGTTTATCTTCATCAAAGAGACCTGCGCATCATTGAAGATCATCTACAGAGTCTCAGAAGTTGGAAGCAAGACAACACTTGTTTTGGAGCAAAACAAGAGAAGGGAGGAAAGTAGCACGGAGCTGTGAAATCCTGGATTGTCACACGGAGCTGTGAGATCCGAAGCAGCAGTGTCGGAGGCACTGGGCGTGATTGGTGTGGGCTTGGTGATCAAAGCACCAGATCACAGATACGTTTCTACCGGAGTGTGGAAGACGGGGGGAAAGTAACACGGAGTCGTGAAATCCTGGGATAGTAGCGCGGCGACGTGAAACCCGAAGCAGCAGTGTGGTGTCACTGGGCGTGATTAGTGCGGGCTTTGTGATCAAAGCACTAGATCACGGAAATTCATTGTATCTTGGAACCAAGGAGTGGTAGATATAGTGAATTGGCTCTTGGAGAAAAGAGCAAGTGGAGTAGGAGGATTACACCACCTCGCGAACCACTATAATTGTCTTGTGTTCTTTACTGCTTTCTTTACATACTGCTCTTTATATATTTGCTCTCACGAAGATATACTGCTCACACAATCTCGCACACACTTTATGTTTATTTATTTCCGCTGTGCACCATACTCTAACAATCTAGTTAAGAGTTTTGGTTTATCTCTGTCTTAGCAATTGTTGTGCTGTGCGAAAAAGTTTGAAAGTCTATTCACCCCCCCCCCCCCCTCTAGACTTTCACCTTACCTCTTTTAGGACCAACAATTGGTATCAGAGCGGGTGCCTATCCGAGTCAGAATTTGTCTCTAACTGATACCATCAATTGGTATCAGAGCAGGCTGTCTATTTAGGCCAAATTGCTATCTAAGCACGTGCCTAACTGGGTCAACCGTTTCTGACTGCTAGACAGATCCATTCTACAAGTGTGTAAATTGGATTAATCTTTCATATCTCTCGTGATGATGATGAAGAAAGATTTAGCTCAAAATCTATTATTCTCTCTTGATAAATTTGATGATTGGAAAGTTCGTATGCAGGTAAACTTATCGGCCTTACACGATGAAATGTGGGAAGTTATTTCCACTGGCCCTATAGAAATATTAAAAATCAATACGGCGTTTGTCCTATCCCCGGATGCTCCACAGTACGTTCAAAAGCCAAAATCGGAATGGACATCGGACGATAGAACGCGGAATAATCTTGACAATATTGCCAAGGATATTCTATTCAAAGCCGTTGATGATACAATATTTCCGAAGATCCGAAAGTGTGCCACTGCCAAAGAAATATGGGAAACTCTCATCAAGATTGGCGAAGGAGATGAACAAGAAAAGGATAATAAGCTCACAATCGCCATGAAGAAGTTTGAAGATTTCAAAATGCTCTCAAATGAAAGTGTTGCAGACATGGAAGCTCGAGTGATCAAAGTTCTTGGAGAGATTAGTGATCTTGGCAAAAATATTAGCCAAAAAGAAGTTAATCTCAAAATTTTACGAGGCTTACCATCTGCATGGGATATGAAGGTTACGGCTATGCGCGATCACCGAGATCTAAGAATGTTGTCAACAGACAAATTATTCAGTGATCTAAAAGCATATGAGTTCGAAATGAAGGCCAAAGATGATGATGTACATGAAGCTCAAAATTCTGCTCTAATGGCCGAACAACCGTCAACCTCCAGGTCAGTAGAAAATAATGTTGATTTTATGACTGACGAACAATTTGCTCTTTTTGTCAAAAAGTTTAGAAGGTTTATGCGAAAAGGAGACAACAAAAATTCTGCTCGTGGAAAATTCATCTCTCGCATAACACAAGAAGAAAAAGTCGAAGAAAATAAGGATTTGTGCTACAATTGCCGCAAACCCGGACATTTTAAAATAAATTGTCCGTATCCGATCGTTAGCAAGTATCAAGGCAAAAATGTTGAATCTACGCCGAACAAATCCGAAAGCAAAAGGTTCAAGCGCGACAAAAGAAAAGCTCTCGTTAGCAACGAACCAAACGGAAATGATGATTCGGAGGATTCATCATCAAGCGATGAAAGTTCATGTTCGGATGATGATACGGCGCTAATATGCAAGTCAATTGAGTTGAGTACAAGTGAAGATTGTCTTATGGCTCTTGACACAGAGGAAGAAGAGGTAACATCTAATTCTTTCAATTCTGTTAATTCTTCTTTTTCTCGTGAATCTATTGACAATCTAATGCGAGAATGTCAAGAGATTATGCTCACTCATCCTCAACTCAAGGAGCGCAATAATATTCTAACTCTTGAAAAAGAAGAAATGAATTAAAAATTGCAAGATGCTTTACTTGAAGTGAGTAAATTGAAGAATGAAAATATTCATCTTCAAGAAGAGTGTAAAGCTAGAGAGGTTAGAGAACATAATCTTAGAGCTACTATTGCTACGTTCACTAATTCGTCTAAAATTATAGATAAAATGGTGAGCATGCAAAAGCCATCAGGAGATAGAACCGGAATTGGTTATGACTCCACATGTTCTCAAACCCCTCAAAATCTGACTAATTCTACTACTACTTTAAATAATAAAGTTCAAGTGGTAAAATTTGTTAAAAGTCAGAATAGCACGATGAGACAAGGACTTGGCTATCAATCAAACGCAAAGTCGAATGTTGAAAGGCCGAAACAAGTTTATACTACGGCAAAGCAACAAAAATTCTACAAGCAAAGATATGCCAAAGAGTAAAGTGCAAAAAGATTTCATAGAAAAGAGAGAAGCTTTTCTAGAAATAAAGTTGGGAGATTTTATCCCACTCAAAAAGATTGGTTGTGCAATAGATGTAATACTTTTTATAGACCAAAGCAACCATTCTCTTCCCAGGTGCCAAAATATAAAAATAATTTTCAAAACCCGGCGCCAAAAATATTTTCTAATGTGAGTTATGATTATCGTGTCTCTAATGGTTACAAATCGCCTCATCTTAATTCAATAAGATCAAGGTGGGTTTGGTTACCAAAAATCACTAACAGTAAAGGACCCAAGCAAGTATGGGTACCTAAAGTTAATTAATCTTTTTTGCAGGATGTTTGGTACATCGATAGTGGTTGCTCACGCCACATGACTAGAAATAAATCATATCTAGTTAATTTCAAAGAAATCGATGGACCAAAAGTTATATTCGGAGGAAATCAAAATTATGGAATTACAAAAGGAGTTGGCACGATCAAGAAAAATGGTTTGAAGATTGAAGATGTTTCTTTCGTTGAAGGATTAAAATTTAATTTGTTGAGCACTAGTCAATTTTGTGATAAAGGCTATCTTGTAGAATTTTCTAAAGATAATTGCCTAGTCAAAAATGAGCTCACAAATGAGATTGTTTTATCTGGAAAACGGCGAAAGAACATGTATATTGTGTATTGGAGCACAAGCAAAGATTCAGTGTGCTTAATGGCCAGAAATTCGAATGAAGCTAATTAGGAATGGCACAGAAAGCTCAACCACTTAAACTTCAAGACTATCAATCAGCTTGCAAAGAAGAATCTAGTAGAAGGCTTGCCAGATATTATCTTCAAGAAGGACCAAGTGTGTGATGCATGCCAACGCGGAAAGCAAATCAAATCATCATTCAAATCAAAGACACACGAGTCAACGTCAAGACCGCTAAGCTAACTACATATGGACTTATTTGGACCGGTTGATCCAATAAGTGTAAGTGGTAAGAAATATACTCTCGTTGTTGTTGATGATTTTTCCAGGTACACTTGGACCGTGTTTCTCAAGAAGAAAAATGAAGTTGAGCAAGTTCTACCGAAGCTGTTGAAGCAACTACAAAATGAGAAAGAATTGCAAATATCAAAAATACGAACGGATCGCGGAACCGAGTTCGTGAATGGAGTTATACAAGCTTTTTGCAATTCACATGGAATTTCTCATCAATTATCTGTCGCAAGAACACCGCAACAAAACGGTGTTGCCGAAAGAAGAAACCGGACGCTCAAAGAAGCCGCAGGAGTGATGATTAGTGCTGCCGGTCTCCCGAAGCGATATTGGGCGGAAGCTATCAACACTGCTTGTTACACGCAAAATCAAAGCATGATCCATAAGCAGTACAAGAAGACGCCATATGAGTTATATAAAGGGAGAAAACCAAATATTGGTTATTTTCATATTTTTGGATGCAAATGTTTTATTCATATTAATGATAAATTGTATCTAAAAGCTTTTGATGAGTGTGCAGATGAAGGAATTTTTCTAGGATATTCAGCTACCAGCAAGGCGTTCAGAATTTTGAATAAAAGATCAATGGTGGTTGAAGAATCCATACACGTGGTATTTGATGAAAAATCACAGATCAAAAATGATGCACTGGACGAAGAAATTGCTCAAAATGGTAACAAGTGTCATATTGATTTTTGTGATACTAATGATACGTGTGAAGATGATGTTTTGCAGGGAATGGATGAGTTGGAAATTAATTCTCTAGAAAATCCCATCCCTCACCCAGAAGAAGTTGGAAATTCTTTAAATAATAATTTTGGGAGTGATGCCTCACGTGGGAATGGAGATGCAGTACAAGTTGGTGATCCAATTAATGATCAAATTGCATGTGATGTTGGTAATCAATTTCAAGACAATTTAATTGATGAAATTCGAACCAACACTGCAAATTCACAACAAATGGATCCACCCAGTACCATGCACCCATTTCAACCAAATTTAAGATGGCACAAAAATCACCCTCCAGAATTAATTATTGGGAATATCCATGAAGGCGTGAAAACAAGATCATCTACCATGGAAGCATTGTTCACGTGTTATCTATCTCAGATTGAACCAAAAGAAATTGACGAAGCTCTCAATGATCCGGATTGGATAAATGCTATGCAAGAGGAGCTCGATCAATTCAAAAGAAATGATGTTTGGGAACTTGTTCCAAGACCGCCGAACCACAATGTTGTAGGAACCAAATGGGTCTTCCGGAACAAAGCAAACGATGAAGGCGTAATTGTTAGGAATAAAGCAAGGCTCGTTGCAAAAGGATACTCTCAAGAAGAAGGAATAGATTTTGATGAAACTTTTGCACCGGTAGCCCGACGTGAAGCAATCAGAATTTTCCTAGCCTACGCCGCACACAAAGATTTCACCGTTTATCAAATGGATGTGAAAAGCGCATTCTTGAATGGTCTACTCGAAGAAGAAGTTTATGTCGAACAACCCCCATGTTTTGAGGTAAAAGGCGAAGGTGATAAAGTCTACAAACTTAAAAAGACATTGTATGGGTTGAAACAAGCACCTCGAGCTTGGTATGATACTTTGTCAATGTTCTTGATAAGCTGTGGATTCACCAAAGGCCTTGTTGACAAAACTCTATTTAGAATTCAAGATGGTGATCATATTTTATTAGTGCAAATATATGTTGATGATATTATTTTTGGAAGCACTAACAATTCTTTGTGTGAGAAATTTTCGAAGCTTATGCAGAATAAATTCGAAATGAGCATGATGGGTGAATTGAATTACTTCTTGGGCTTACAAGTCAAACAACTGAAAGAAGGAGTATTCATCAATCAAGCAAAGTACACCCGCGATTTGATAAAGAAGTTTGGCCTTGATGGAAAATCATCGATCAAAATTCCAATGAGCACATCAATAAGGCTAGACAAAGATGAAGATGGAAAGGATGTCGATCAAACAAAATATAGAGGAATGATTGGTTCACTTCTATATCTTACTGCTAGAAGGCCGGACATTTCTTATGCTGTGGGCGTGTGTGCAAGATTCCAAGCAAATCCAAAAGAAAGCCACCTCACCGCAACAAAGAAGATCATACGATATCTGAAAGGCACAATCAATGTTGGATTGTGGTATCCAAAAGGTACAGATTTTACTCTAACAGGTTTTTCAGATGCGGATTTTGCAGGTTGCAAAATAGACAGAAAAAGCACTTCCGGGACATGCCAGTTCTTGGGGGGAAGGCTTGTTTCTTGGTTCAGCAAAAAGCAAAATTCCATCGCAACTAGTACCGCCGAGGCCGAATATATTGCTGCAGGAAGTTGTTGTGCGCAAATTTTGTGGATGAAGCAACAATTGAAGGATTACGGAGTTAATTGTGATGACGTTAGTATTTATTGTGATAATACTAGTGCAATCGCTATCACTCACAATCTGGTGCTTCACTCAAGAACCAAACATATCGACATTCGACATCATTTTATAAGGGATCACGTTGAAAAGAAAAATCTGAAGATCGAATATATCCCTACGGAAAACCAAGTTGCTGATATTCTCACGAAGCCTTTATGCGAAACGAGATTTTCTACCTTAAGGCACGAGTTGGGAATGATCGAAATGAGCTAAGTATCACTGGACTTAATCTCTCTACTTAAATTGATACTTGTGCTCAAAATTAATTGTTTTACGTGGATAAATTGTTTTATGTGTTTCTATGCATGTTTTTATTCGAAATATTTATGTGATAAAATTGCAATATGTGTTAGAAATTTATTTGTGTATTTGCATGTATTATTTAACGTGAGATCATATGCCATGCAAATTAATTTGATAAAATATGCAATTCGTGATTTATTTGATAATTTGTATAAAATTGCATGTTTTAATGTGTTAATCAGTTTTTGAGTATGTGTTCATGTTTCTGTAAATTAACTAACTTGTTTGCATGAACAATTTGCTCTAAAAATGATTTACCATGTTTATTTGATAATATATATGTGTTATGTGCAAAATGTGATTTAATATGTTATTTGTATGTGTGTTTCGTATATATGCTGTATATGTGATATAAATTGCTATAAAATGTTTTAGAAATCTAGAAATTAATATTTTTGTTAGTTTCTAAAATATTTTGGAATCTGATTAATATGTTTTATATAAAGTTGTTTCTAGTTATAAATTAGGAATATGTGTGTTAATTGTGTTAATTTCCAAATTATATGTATTTTAATTAGGAATGCCGTGTATATGAGTTTAATATAATTGGTATGTGTGATTAATTATTTGTGGAATAATTTTTGCTACTAACGAGATGTTTGAGTGTGTTTATATCTGTGGTACACGATTTTGGGAAGGAAATCAGGAGATAAAGGAGGAAAATTTAGAGTTTAATTGGGCATCAAACCTCCACCCATAAACTCCTACACTTTCTAAACCTCCACCCAACGTAAACCTCCCCCCATAATCCTCTCCTATATCAGCACCCTTCCTAACCGATTCGTTCTCACTCAAATCGTCACCCTAATCCCTCATTAAATCTCCTAGAAACCGCTACCCATCACATCCACCGCTTTCTCGACCAATGAAGAGTCATGAAAGCATTCATCACATCGTAGCCAAAAAGATACATAAAAAAAATTATATGAATAATAAAAAAAAGGAGGAATAAAAAGAAATTAAAAAAAATTATTATGGCTACAAAAGGGATAAGAGAAGAAAAGAAATAGAAGAACAAGTGTCAGAAGAAAGAAGAAGAGATATACCAGTGGAAGTTGCAGTAGAAGTTGCTACTGAGAGTAGACTGCAAATCACAGAGGATTTATCCAGTGTATTGCCGGTACACCATACCGAGTCTACCATGCCTACCATGGACCCTGTTCTTGAAAATGAAGATATATTTGCAGACAACTACACAAGAACAGAAGTCTTAGAAGAAAAAATTGGTGATCTCAATCAAGAAGCCGAATCACCTGAAGAAGAAGGGATGCAACTTATTGACACAGTTATTCTCACAGATCCGAATAAAAGTCCATTCGGATCCCCTCAAAATTTTGTGCAGATGGATGAACAAGAAGATGACATATATTCATCCTTATTTGCCAAAGTAGCCGAATCCAGTGATGTTGTTTGTCAAACAATTGGAGAAAAATTGGTTGAACAAAACCAAAAGCTAGATCAACAACACACGGATACACAAGTCAATCTGAAGGAGTTAATGGAGCATCAAAATATTTTGAAGACCCAGATTGACAAAGCAGAAAGAATTCTGAAAGGAGAATTGACAAAAGGCTTACTTGAAGTACTTCAGCTCATGAAGAAGGAACGTGAAGCAGCTGAAAAGATTAACAACAAACGTCACTTGAGACAGATCAAAGCAATTCAAGACCTAGAAAGCCGAATCAACAAACTTGAAGCTGAACTCGCAGTTACAACAAATAAGCTTGACAACGTGCAAACCGTTTCCATTGAAACACACAACAGTGTTGAAACTGTGAAGGCAAACCAAGACCGAGATTTTAAGACCCTTGCATTTTTTGTTGATAACGCCAAAAGGGGGGAAGAAATTCTCAGTCACTTGGCTTTGCAACAACAAGAATTTATTCTTGGAAGTCAATAACAGCCAGTAATGTCTACTCAAGGTAAAGGCCGAAGCCGCGGACAATCCTCACAAGGACCATCTCAGATTGGTTTTGCTCAATTCGCGAATCCTAGTCTTGGTACGAGTACATCGAAGGTTGCTAAACAGCGTGGCTGGTTTGAATGCTCTAAGGGTACCGCCACTCAGACAACAATATGGACCAAGGAAAATCTACCAAGCATGATCAAGAAATGGCTTGCAGCCGATCAAGCCCAATGGATCTCGGAAAAGAATAAAGAAGAAGAAGGCAAAAGGAAAAGAACCGAGATGTGGTATGAACTAAGAGATTTCACTGGAAATATGGGCATGAATCTTGGAGAAGAAAGAAGCTTCGAAGAATGTGTCTTATGGTGGGAAAACGGAGTTCTTCCGGGTAACAATATCAAAGAAGCTTTTGGACATTACATGGTCGGACAGCTTACAAAGAAATTTCAGAATGCAAAGTTCAAAGATGATTTCTTCAAGCTCAGAGAACATGTCAAAGAAATTTTGAAGAAAGACTTTGGTGTGAAGAAACCCAGAAGGTAATCTGAAAATTCTCTTAAGCTGATATTTTCTCTATTTTCGAACCTCTGTTGCGTTTTTCTCAATACTCTCGAAATATATCAATAATAATTTCCCATGGTCTATTTTGAGTCTTTAATTTTATTTGTTTAATGTAATTAGACTTTCGTGAATTAAAAGACAAGAAATATGTCAAACGCACGACAAAATTAAAAATTGATGATGATCAAAATAAAAATAATTCAAGATGCGTTTAGGAGCTTGTCTAAAAATTTAATTCACAAGTTTCTTTTGATTGTGTCTAGAAAACCATTTGTTAAACTCATCTTGGCTTTGTCAAATAAAATTGAGCAAAAAGATTATTTTTCAAAGACTTAAAGCCAATGACTGAGTATAGGTTTTGGCATTATCAAAAGGGGGGAAATTGTTAGGAATAAAGTGTAATGATTTTGATATGCCAAATTTGTATTTGTAGATCCCCCAATTTTATTTCTAGGTCTAGTAGAGTCTTAGACCGTGATCGGGAAATTATTTAATTATGAAAAGAGAAAAACAGAGGAAGATGGATGAAAATAGAAGAAGAAGATATAAAGCCGAAAATCAAGAATTTGTCTGGAGAAAATGACAAATTGAAGAAGAAGATGAAAGATATGAAATCACGTCAATGCTACTCAAAGAAGATATCCCAGAAGAATTTTCGTGAAGAAAATTAATATTGGCAGAATGCATGAAATTGACTTGGAGATCAAGCATCTATGGAAAGAAAGAAGTACAGCAAATGTGATTGGAGATTTAATCAAAAGCTGTACGGACGAAGTGGATGATGCTTGATATATTATCCAAAATGGCTCAAGTTTAAAACTCACCATCAACAATTTTACAAGGTAAAATTTGAGAAGTCAAATTAAATTAATCTGATGGAGTTGGGCGCTTTGGGCGCCAATTACAAGTGGAAATTGGTGGCAATTGAGATGCAATTGCACTTGGCTCCCAATTCAAAGGAATTGGGAGCCGATTTCATAGAAATTGGAATTGGGAGCTAGTTCGAAACAATTGAAATTAGGAGCCAGTTTGAAGTCTGAGATGCAATTTCAAAGTTGGGGACCGATTCAATGGGATGCAATTTCAAAGTTGGGGACCGATTCAAAAAAGACATGGAGATCAAATTGAATTGAGATGAAATTCAAATACCAGGAGAAGTCTGGGAGCCAATTTCAAAGTCAAAATCTTGGAGAAGAAATTCAAATTGGGTGCCAATTACAAGCCAATTGAAATTGGGTGTCAATTACAATGGAGAAATTCAAATTGGGTGGAAGTTCAAAGCCAGTTTGAAGTCTGAGAACACCCAAACGTGAGAATGAAGAAGAACTTACAGTGAAAATATTCTCACAAGGAAAAATACTAGTTTAACTAGTATGGGATTAAATTGATGAATATTTTTAAATCCCAAAGATACAAAGACCACTTCAGAGCTGATCAGAGAAGCCATTCTACACCAAAACTGAGACCCAGATATTTCCACTCAACGTAAAAAAAGAGGAATATTAGATGAAGTTTGGGAGCTCATTTACATGGAGATGAAACTCCATCAACGGCTAGCTTATCTCTTTCTGACATTTTTGCAGAAGATAAGATAAGATCTCTGACAAAAGATACAAGATTTCAAAAATGAGAGCGTCTCTTTCCAACGGACAGATTCTCATTACCAGCTATAAAATGATGAAGATATGAAGACTCGAAGATAGAAGAGGAACTCACGAACAAGAGAGCAGAAAATTCGAATCCATCAAAGGGATCGAATAGAGCAATTAAGCTTGAAAGAGCATAGAGCAAAAATCTCATTTGGTACAGAGCATACCAAAAATCTTCAAGTGAGAAGTGAGAAAACAAAAAGAACTCAGAGAGCTTCAAAAGAGAAATATTCTGAGAGTTCTTAAACAGAGCAAAACAGAGCATAGAAATCAAGTGCTTTACTTGATTCATTCAAAGAGAGAAAACACTCAGATCTATCAAGAGAAATCTTTCCAGAGTGTTTATCTTCATCAAAGAGACCTGCGCATCATTGAAGATCATCTACAGAGTCTCAGAAGTTGGAAGCAAGACAACACTTGTTTTGGAGCAAAACAAGAGAAGGGAGGAAAGTAGCACGGAGCTGTGAAATCCTGGATTGTCACACGGAGCTGTGAGATCCGAAGCAGCAGTGTCGGAGGCACTGGGCGTGATTGGTGTGGGCTTGGTGATCAAAGCACCAGATCACGGATACGTTTCTACCGGAGTGTGGAAGACGGGGGGAAAGTAACGCGGAGTCGTGAAATCCTGGGATAGCAGCGCGGCGACGTGAAACCCGAAGCAGCAGTGTGGTGTCACTGGGCGTGATTAGTGCGGGCTTTGTGATCAAAGCACTAGATCACGGAAATTCATTGTATCTTGGAACCAAGGAGTGGTAGATATAGTGAATTGGCTCTTGGAGAAAAGAGCAAGTGGAGTAGGAGGATTACACCACCTCGCGAACCACTATAATTGTCTTGTGTTCTTTACTGCTTTCTTTACATACTGCTCTTTATATATTTGCTCTCACGAAGATATACTGCTCACACAATCTTGCACACACTTTATGTTTATTTATTTCCGCTGTGCACCATACTCTAACAATCTAGTTAAGAGTTTTGGTTTATCTCTGTCTTAGCAATTGTTGTGCTGTGCGAAAAAGTTTGAAAGTCTATTCACCCCCCCCCCCCCCCCCCCCTCTAGACTTTCACCTTACCTTTTTTGGGACCAACAATCATTCACATACTAAGAATAATTCCTAAGGGCTCATACAACTTCCACCTAGGTCCACGGGTTACCAATTCAACTAGCATGCAATTCCTAAGACTCTTTTATCCTACGAACGGCACCCGAAACATCAAACTAGACTCAGGCACGACAAACGGGGTCCGTTAGGACACCACGGGGGATGGGGAACATCAAACGGGGAAGCCGGGGACCCGGGATGGGGTACGGACCAGCGGGTAGCCGGAGGGTGGGGGTCACCCGCCGGCTGCCCGCCGGAGGGCACTGTTCCGGGCAGCGAGTTGCCGGCGGGCAGCCGGCTGCCCGCTGCCGGGCAGTGCCCTTTGGGCAACGGGTAGGTGGTGGGTTCCCCCACCCCCACCTACCCCCCACTGACTCTTTACTCGTATACTCGTCCCGGGAACCTTCGTGGAACCCAAAACCATGCTTAGACACTTTTAAACGCAAATAATGACATCACGTAAGCAATTAAAAAAAGCAAGAATCGTGTAGGACTTATCCTATTACGACTTCTAAATATAAACAACACCCGAACATGCGAAATCCCACCCAAATCATCAAGAACATATTTTGTCTTTAACATCAAGAAAATATCAAGATCCGTCAAGAATCATCTTATCATAATCAAGAACTTCTTTTTAACATCATGATCATCAAGATTTTCAAGAAAGCATATAAATCATCTTATCAATCATCAAGAACATAACATCATTATCATAGATGAATTCAATCAAGACACAAGAATTTAGAGGGAGGCCAAGGAAGGAAATTATAGCGAAGAAAATAGGTTTTGTTGAGACATGGGTTACCTCTTAGCCTTAATTAATTTCCTTGGCTATGAAGGGTCTTTCTTTAAGATTTCTTCTTTCTTGATTTCTCCTAAGGGGATTCTTGGAACTTCTTGTGTGGTGAAAGATTATTTGTGATGTGTGATCTAGGTGCCTCCTATGACCCTATTTATATATTTATATATATATATATATATATATATATATATATATATATATATATATATATATATATATATATATATATATATATATATATATATATTCCCAAGAGTCCTAATTGGGGTCTAAATGCTATGGGCTTGCTAATTCTATTCTTTATAGGACTAAGGGGTTGGTTATAGGGATGTGGGCCCATGGACTATGGTGGACCTATCTTAGTTGATTAATGGGTTTTTAATTCTCTTTTTAGGGTAAGTGATTAAATATTTGGTTAGGGTTAGGGGTCGTAACACGGGGTGTTACAATAGGTTTCTCACCTGCTTTCTCACTCGTTGCCGTGAGGTTAGTGTGCCACCATCTTTATCTCTGTTTCTGCACTTGTTCAGCGTGGGTAAAACGGGTCCCTTTTTACACCTCCATCCGCATCCCAGCTATACTTTCCTAACTCCTCCACCTGCGTTGCGGAATTGGAAAGAAAAATTCGTGTATGTTGAGTACGCCAGTGATGCCTTTGAATTAGGGTTTTCAAATTTTTGGTCTGCTCGTATCAATCATGTTGCATCGTCCACGTATGTCGGCTTGGACACCCATCGTGCGCGTCTCTGCGCCGGCGGCCCCTACGACCAAAGGAGGTATCATGATCCGGTGCACATCACCCAGCTTAGCGATCGCTTTTCCTTCCGTACGTACGCCTCCCTTTTTCTTTTTTTTTTTCATCACCGTGTATGTTTTTTTTTTTTTTCATTACCAGCGCCGGCTAGCAGCACCCCGCAGATGTATCATGCGTATCGGGCTCGCGGTCAGCCCACAGTGCATTCGGATGATGAGGACTCACTGGTTGGCGCGCTGCCGGATCCCACCTTGGATGGTGTACCATCTACGTCCATGTTGGTGGACACCTTGGAGCCCTCCGGGATAGGCCGTGTTTCTCCTCCTGAGCGCTCTGTGTCACCCTCACCGCGTCCTCCGCCGAGGCGTGAAGAGTTTGAACCAGAGGATCCTCGTACGGTGCGGAACTCCAGCGGTTCCCGGGCATTGCGTCCATACAAACCTAGACACATTGAGTTTATCCGGCGCAGCGTACATGATATGGTAACCCCTGCCAAGCGGTTCTGGATGTATGGCAGCTCCTTAGATTCCCTTAGCTCTCACCTCATGGGCGATTGTATGAACGTGAGTTCCGTTTTTTTTTTTTTTTTTTTGCCCGTGTGAACTTTGTCTTGCCTCAGGTGACCATGCAAGCCGTGGGGCTCCAACAACGGCTGGATTCGGTATCCCGCGAGTATGCGGAATCAGAGCAGGCTCGGGAGACCTTGGTCGTCGAGCTCGGACAGTTGCGGCGTGCGATGACGGCCCTGCAGGAGCGCCACAATCGGCAGGAGACCGCCCACGCAGCCACCGTGCAGGCCGCGATCCAAACCTGGCAAAACTCCGATGACTTTTTCCGAGTGGCGGAGGAGCATGCGTTGTCGCACATGCCGGTCTTATTGCAAACCTGGTTGTCTGCCACTGGCATGTCGGGCCAGCCGATGGTGGAGGCTATGGCGGACTGGCAAGAGGCGCAAGATCCTCACCATTTCATCTGTCCGCCTTCATTGCGTGCTCTTCAGGATTGGGCGATTACGCCCGGGGGGTGTATTGCTATGGCACCTGTTGCTGAGGTTTGGTTACGCGAGACGGTGGAGGGTCAAAACCGGATGGTTCGCGAGGGTGAAGTCGCTTTCTACATGGGGCAACGACAGATGCAGGAGGTTCTACACGGCAAGCTCAGTCGTCGTTTTTCTACCTTCAGCATAGGTGGATGGGAGTTGCATGAGCTTCTGCCGCTGCAACCATCGGCTCAACAAGTGATACCCACGACCCCTTCTCCGGCTGGGAGTGCCTTTTTTATTACGCAGGAGAGACCTGGACGAGGGATAAGTTCAGCCATTGCCGCACCATCTGATCCGTCCTCTAGTCCTGGTACCGGCGGGGCGGGGAGCGTGAACTCGTCCAGCGCGGATGGCTACACCGCGCCGTCTTCATCTGGCTTTTCTGGGTCGGCAGAAGGATCTGCCGCACCGCCGCGTGAGTGAGCCTCGGCTTGTCTCGGTCACTTGTTGCGTTTTTTTTTTTTTTTTTTTTTTTTTTTGTTCTTGCTTTTGACATTATTCTGATGCGATTTTCCCTGCCATGTGTTTCTGCTATACAGTCGATAATATAACTCGTTTTGTTTTTCATGCTTGTGTTGTGTGCTCCTCTGCTGTTATTGCCTGCAAAATTAGATACGGGTTTTTTGTGGGACTGTGCCACCTTTTTCCGTAGTAGCCTTTTTTTTTTTTTGGCTTGCACGCTGCGCTGCGTACCTTTCCCAGCAGGCCCAGGTGGATGTATGCTCATCGTGGATGGCATACTAGTGTGGGGGCCGCCTGCTGCCTCATGCTGGCACCACACACTATACCCTTTTTTTTTTCTTTTTTGGGGTGGCACGCTGGTTACGTACTTTGTTCCGTAGGACCAGGTGTGGACGCGCGTGTGCGCTAGTAGAATTAAAATGCGGATAAACTTTAAAGGTGAAGTATGTAATGCGTGGATTCTAAGGGGTACCTTATAGAAGATTTTTCGTGTCACTCCTCGTAGCCTGGATCATTGGAAAAAATGCTTCAGGTGATTCGCGTTCCATAGCCGATCTATCAGATAGCCTTGGATGGTTTCCAGCTTGTATGTACCATCCCGCATGAGGGCGGCTATCTTCTAGGGTCCGTCCCAATTCTTGGCCAGTTTACCTCCTTGCAAAGGTTTGCTGGCCTCTCTATGACGAAGCACTAGGTCACCTGTTTGGAAATGCCTTGTGCGTGCACGGATATCGTGGTCCCGCTTGACGACCCGCTGGTATTCTGCCATGTGCTTGCGCGCATGTTCCCCCCTTTCTTCTAATAAATTTAACTCCACCCTTATGTCGTTGTCGTTTTGGTCGTGTTCATATTGTAGCATTCTGCCGGAATGTATGTGCCCTTCTATGGGTAACCGTGCCTCGCAACCGTAAGCAAGGGCGAATGGTGTTTCCCCGGTTGCCCTCCGCAGTGTCGTCCGATAAGCCCACAATATTGATGACAGCTCTTCATGCCAGGTTACCCCCGTTGCGTCGCCCTTTTCCTTAGACCGTCCAGGATGGGCCTGTTCGTGTTTTATACCTGCCCATTCGCCTGCGAATACGCCACCGCCACCTTGGTGTGCTCGACCCCGTAGTATGCGCAAAACTGTCTGAAACCCGCACTATCGAATTGTTTTCCATTGTCCGACACGATCTGCAATGGTAACCCGAACCTTGTGAATATGTTTTTCCAGACAAACTTGCGACATTGGTGTCCGGTGATTGATGCCAAGGCTTCCGCTTCCACCCACTTGGTGAAATAATCTACTGCAATGATTACGAATCTTAGGCCGCCGACGCCATTTGGGAATGGGCCCAGCAGATCGATGCCCCACCTCGCGAATGGGATGGCCGAAGTAACCGGGGTATAATACAACGCGGGACGGCCAGGCAAGATCGCGAAATGTTGGCAGGTTTTGCACCGTTTTACGTATTCCAAACAGTCGATCCTGACCCTCGGCCAGTAATATCCTTGTAAGATTACTTTCCGTGCGAGCGTGTTAGCGCCTTGGTGCGCCGCGCACATACCCTCATGGAGTTCTGACATCACTCGTTCGAATTCGGCCTTCGTGAGGCATCGCAGCAGTGGTCCTCTGAAAGATCGTTTGAAAAGTTTATTTCCGTGGATTTGGTATGTGGGGGCCATCAGTGCTACCTTCCGCCCCCGTGTGGGGTCCCCAGGAGCGACGCCTTCGGTTTTATACAAGATCATTTCGCACATCCACTCGTCTTGGGCAGGTGAAACGGTGAGGATCTCATCTCTCTCTATACTTGGGCTATCTATGTCTGTGATTTGGGCAATCCGTGATACGTATTCGAGGTGCTCCTCGACCCCTTGTGTTAGGCGTGACAGCAGGTCGGCTTCCCCATTTTCCGCTCTCGGGATTTGCTGTAACTCCCATCGCTCCAGCCCTGCAAGTAATTGCTTCACCACCTCTTTATATTGCCGCATCCTGTTCTCTTTGGTCTCGAATACGCCATTTACCTGTCCCACTACCAGGCGGGAGTCCGATCTGATTTTAAGGCGTCGGGCCGGGATGGTTTGGGCCAACCGCAGCCCCCCGATTAGAGCCTCGTACTCTGCTTCGTTGTTAGATAGCTGGAAGTTGAAACGTAACGCTCGGTACACTTTGAACCCCTCAGGGGATATTAGAACCATGCTGCCCCCGCAACCCTTCCGGCTGGAAGCCCTGTCCGTATACATCTCCCATTCGGGTTCGGCGGTTGCCTGGCCCTCTACTCCGTTTTCTTGGGCTGTGCATTCCATTATGAAGTCGGCCAGTGCTTGCCCCTTTATGGCCACTCGAGGCCTGTACTCGATGTCGTACTGGGTCAGCTCAATAGCCCACTTCATCATTCTTCCTGAGGAGATCGGGTTTCTCATCACCGAGCCCAGCGGCTGGTTCGTCAGTACTACTACGGGGTGGGCTTGGAAGTAATACACCAGCTTCCGGGTCATGCGTATCAATGCATATATGGTTTTCTCAAGGGGGGTGTATCGCAATTCTGCGTCATGCAAGGCGCTGCTTACGTAATAGACAGGTCTCTGGACTCCGTTGTCTTCCCGCAGGAATACCGAGCTGACGGCTGACGGGGCCACCCTGAGGTAGACGTACAGGACCTCCCCACGCTCAGGTTTCAAGAGGACAGGTGCAGAGGCTAAGTAAGCTTTAAAATGGTCGAACGCCTCCTGACAGTCGTCATTCCACGCGAATCCATCCCTCCTTTTCATGACTTGGAAGAAAGGTAGCGATCGTTCCGCTAGTTTGGACATGAAGAGACTCAGAGCCGCCAATTTACCGTTCAGGCGCTGAATGTCTTTTATGGACCTGGGGGGTCACATGTCGAGGATGTTTTTTTCCTTTTCCGGATTAACTTCTATTCCCCTGTGTGTTACCATAAAACCCAGAAACTTTCCCCCTTTCACGGCGAATGCGCACTTCTTAGGGTTGAGGCGGAGGTGATGTTGCTCCATGACCTCGAAGCACCGCGTCAGATACTGTGGATGGGATTCGGCTTTCTTGCTTTTAACTAGCATGTCGTCGACGTAGGCTTCCATGATATCTCCTAACAGGCCTTTGAAGACCTCTGCCACCATTCGTGTGAACGTGGCCCCCGAGTTTTTTAGACCAAAGGCCATTACCTTGTAGCAGTAGATCCCGTCCAGGGTGACGAATGTGGTTTTTTCCTCATCTTCTTCCGCCATGAAGATCTGGTGATACCCCTTGAACGCATCCATGAAACTCAGCAGTTAGCATCTAGCTGTTTCGTCCACTAGCTGATCTGTACGGGGCAACGGGAAGGGATCCTGGGGGAAAGCTTTATTCAAGTCCGTGTAATCGACGCACATCCGCCGCGTCGGTGGTTTTGGTGCCAGTACTACATTGGATAACCACTCGGGATACATGGCTTCCCGGATGTGCCCTATAGCAAACAACGTGTCTACTTCCTTTTTCACGAACGCCCTCCGCTCAGCGGATAGGTGGCGGCGCTTCTGCTTGACGGGTCGATGTGTGGGGTCCACTGCCAGGCGGTGCGTATTCACCGACCGATCTACGCCTGGCATATCCTTCGGTCCCCACGCAAATACCCCCGCGTATCGCCTGAGGACTTGGACGATCTCCTCCTGCAGACCGCCCTCGAGCCCCCTTCCTATCTTCACTGTCCTGCTGGGTTGGGATGGGTAGCTGTATTTCCTCTAATTCCACTGCCGGTTCGAGCCTCTTTTCCGGTTCTGTTCCTTCCCGCTTTTCGACTGTGTGTACAGGGAGTCGGTCAATGTTTCGGTAGGCCTTCTCGTAACACTCCCACGCGGATTGCTGATCGCCGCGCACTATCCGTACCCCGCGGGGGGTGTGGAACTTCAGGCACAAATGTTCCATGGACAAGATCCCTCCTATCTCAACCAACCCCGGCCTGCCCAATATAATGTTGTGGGCGTAGGCTATCCTGACCACCACGAAGTCCATTTCTGCCTTTAGTGCGTGCGGCGGGTCGCTGACTTCCACAGATAGTCGAATCATGTCTTCCGTTTCAACCGTGTCCCCGGTGAATCCGGCCAGCGGAGTTTTGATCGGTCTCAGCTGGTCTTGGGCGAACCCCAGCTTGACGAAGACATCGTGATACATCACGTTTACGCTGCTCCCAGTGTCGAGTAATACTCGCCTGACTACAGTGCCATTGATCTCCATAGCGATAACCATGGCTTCCTTGGACGAAGCTCCCCCACGTGGGAGGCCGGTATCAGTGAAAGTGATCGGTTCCTTGTGTTGTCTCTTCATCGCGGGTGCTCTTTCGATGGACCCCACGTATTCCTCCACCCTTTTGCCTGCTGACCATCCGCCGAAGATTACGTTTATCACGGGGCGTTTACCCCTGTCGCTTGCGCCCCCGCCTGGCATCTCCTTCGGGGGGTTGTGATTCTCAGGGCCAACCTCGGCTGTTTCCCTCTTCCATATGTTCCCGTAATACATCTTGTTCCAATCGATGAAGTTGCCCAAGTGGCCTGATTGGATAAGGGCCTCTATCTCCTTCCTCCAGGCCTGACACTCGTCAGTACTGTGCCCGGGTTAGCGGTGGAATCCACAGTACCGCCCACGGCCTTCGGCGGGGATGCCCGGGGCTCGAGGCTCGGGAACCTTAACCATTTGACATTGCTCGGCGTAAGCTAATACCTCACTGGGTCGGGCGTTGATAGGGGTGAGGGGGGCCATTGGAAGACTTCTCATCGGCGGGCGGGGCGCCCACGGTGGGGGCACCCTATGTGTCATCGTCGTATCTCCAGCGTCCCGCTTTCTCCCTCCCCCCGATGGCCCTTTCTGTCGCGGGGTTTGCCCCCCTCTTTCCTAGCCTGGCAGGCTCCTCGGCCGGTCGGGACCTCTTACAGGGGGTTTCTTCTTCGTGTCCCTTCAAACAATTCGCCTCCTCCGCTTCGGCATACCTGTCAGCCTTCACCATCAGCGCTGCATAGGTGTCAGTGGTTTTGCGTCGCAGGCTTTTGTACAGGTCTCCCGCCCTTAGGGCGTCGACGAACATGACCACGCCCGATTTGTCGTCAATGTCTTCTACGTTCGCTTCTTCCACCCGCCAGCGGACCAGAAAGTCGATCAGCGACTCTCCGACTCCCTGCTTCACCGTGGTGAGATGAGTGAAATGCTTTCGGATCTTTCTTCCCCTCATGAAGTGGGTGATGAACTTCACAGCCAGGTCATGGAAAGAGTACACAGTCCCTCCTTTGAGGCTCGTGAACCAACGTTGCGCCTGGTCGACAAGAGTGGAAAAGAAGGCTCTGCACATCATGGCTTCCAATGATCCCATTAGCATCATGGTAGCCTGATTGGCCATTATGTGCTCCTGTGGGTCGCCCCGGCCGTCGAAGCGTGTGATGTTGGGCAGCTTGAAGGTGGAGGGAATGGGTTCCTTCATGATCCTCCGGGTGAAGGGTGGGGTAACCTCAATCTTCGGGACATGTATCCTGCCCCCTTCTTTCCATCTGAGCAACTCGACTACCTTAGCCTCCATGCCTTTCGCCCACCCCCCGACGGCCGTAGGGCGGATCGGGCATCTGCCACCTGGGTCTGTTGCCACGGCTTGTTGGGCACTCTCTCCTTCTGACTCGTCGTCGCATGCGTGCCCATCTGCATCACCTATCCATCCCCACTCCGATCCTTGGTCCTGGGGCGCGGTCTTCCTGTTGCCCACGCTTGCATCGGCAACGGGCTTCTCGTGCTGCCCCGGGCCGCGATGAGGGATGCGGGCTTCGGGGGCCACGGGCTCTACGTTGTTGGCCCCGCGATCAGCGCGGGCAGTCTTCTGCGTGGCGGAGTTGAGTGGGCCCGCCGAACGCCGATAGGGACGTCTCGTCCTCCGTCGGGGGGCGGGATCCGCTGTCCCGCGTCGGAGAGTGGCGCCCTCAAGAACCGGCTCTGGGATCCCATGATCGCCGTAGGGGAACTAAGCGTATAACACAGTATGACAAGGTAACGGATCTGAGAACACGGCTCTTTGTCGCGTCCCCACAGACGGTGCCAATGATGGTTTTAATGAAAATGGGTCCACCATAAACCGAACAGAATGGATAAAAGAAGATTGTGATGACTATACTATGCTAAGAACACCAAGCGCAGATTCCCCGGCCCACTATCAGGCCCAACGGCAAGCCCCGATTGACGATCAATGATTGTCGTTATCCAGGATCGATCTTGCGTCCGCTTGCCTCTCACCCACTGATTATTACCACCCCTGCTACTCCTCACACCTTGTCCCCCTTGGATTACGACCCCCTTCCTTTTACACTGGATGAGGATCCCTCCAAGCCAACCACGTGGACGACAACGACACCCCTCTCTCGGGCCACACGCGTGCCGCCCTCTACCGCGCGTTCCGCGCCCCCCTTGCACATACTCCGCGTCGTACGCGCATTCCTGTCCACGCACCCGACGCCACCTCGGCCACGTTCGCCTCGTGAATGGCAGCAACCCCCTACACGCCCGGGCACACGAGTAGGCGCGCAGCTGGCCCCCTCCGCGTTTCCACGCACGCATGGTGCTGCCATCCCGCATGCATGCGCATGCACGCGGCCGCACAGCGCTCAAACCGCCGCCACCGCCGTGTGCATGCAACCACATTCGCGCCGCCACCCTCGCATGCATGCATGCGACCATGTTCGCTCCTCGCCTACGCCCATGGGCTCGCTCACCAACTTTCTTGGGCCTGCCCCCGCCCCCCATGCTCGTGGACCCAGGCCCAATTCATTATATTCCATCACATACCAAACAATTCATGTGTCCTTTACAACTAAAGAAGCTGAGGTTGAGCGGGACTTATCTTTCTCAGAGAAATTTAAATGTACTTAGCAAAGTTATGTACTCTTAAGGTGCTCAAACTTGAAAATGCCATCCCGGGAAAAGTATGGAAGGTGGCTAAAGGAGGATTCAATAGTGTAGAATTCTTACTCCTTAAAGATGAAACACTGGAGCAGTTGAGGTTTCATACATTATCCACTTTCATACGACTTATGCATCTGGTCCTAAGATCTTGTAATTATTTGGAAGAGTTACCAAATGAGTTATATTGTTTGAAAGTTATCCGTAATGACTGGTTCACTTATCCCCTACTGACGTCAATTGAGTTGGATAGGTGTAACCCTTTGGTTGTTGCTTCTGCCAAACGGATCAGAGAAGAGCTATGGAATTATCAAAATAAAAGTTTTGAGGTTAGAATTCATTCCTAATAATTATTTATTTAAAAATAGTTTTTTTTTTTTTAGAATTAAGTTTTTAAAAATGATGTTACTGCTATAAAGGATCTACTCTTCAGTGAAGGTGGTGATCCAGAAGTAATCCCAGTAATTGGGATGCCGGGCATAGGAAAGACTACTTTAGCTCGAACAATTTTTGAAGATGAATTAGTTGCACAGCATTTCCAGGTAAAACTCTGGTTTACTATGCCCCAAAAATACAATGAGATCCAATTGCAAAAACACCTCTTTCTGTTAATTAAAAACGCAGTAGCAGAGCAACAAGAAATTAAAGATCAGGGAAGACCTCTAGAACATATAGTCCATGAATGCTTGATAGGCAAGAGGTATCTATTTGTTTTGGATGACATATCCACAATTTTGCATTGGCATCATATCAACTGTTGTTTTCCTTGGAATGAGAATGGAAGTCGCATATTGCTGACCACCTGGTCCTACCAAGTGGTTGATTATCTCTGCTCATTCAATGGTAATTATCATGCTATGAGTTTACTAGATCCAAATAAAAGTTGGGATCTATTCTACAATATCTTTCCTCTTCAAAAGTATAGGGCACCAAGATTTGAAAGCTTTAGGAGTGATTTATTCAATGTTGGGGAGAAATGTGATGGACTGCCTAAGGCAATTGTTACCGTTGCAGAGCGTTTATCTTAATGCAAGAACAACATACAACATGAATTGAAAAAGATTGAAAAAGAAATAGAGCTGCTGGGAATTCTAGATTATAGTGCACTCACTCTCATTTATAATCAGTTACCAGAATATTTGAAAGTTTGCTTTTTATATCTTGGAACCTTTCCAAAGCGTGCTCAAATCAAAGTTAAAACACTCCTTAGGTTATGGATTGCTGAAGGGTTTGTGAAGCCATCAAATAATAAGGAGTTAGAAGAGATTGCTTATTGTTACTTAAAGGACCTCATTGATAGAAGCGTTGTGTTAATAAGGAAGCGGACTTTGGATGGAAAAATCAAGACTTGCTGGGTGCATAGTGTCATGCATAACATATGTTTCAGAGAGGCTCAGAAAGAGGGAATTTTATGTGCAGTAAATACTCGGGAACTCCCAAGGTGGTCATTAAATAATGCATTTGCAAATTCATGCCGTTGGTTAAGTTTATGCAAACATGGCTTTGACTATTATGTGTTGTTTAGTTCGAACAACCCTCGCTCCATTTTCTTTTTTCAAGAAAACAGTGAAATTTTTGTACCCTTCAAGCTATTTAGAGTTCTGGCATTCATTCCATCCCCATTCCTCCAAAGAGTGCCAATGCATTTAGGGGATTTAGTTTTTCTTAGATATTTATCAGTAACACAATGGTTTGAGGGTCTCAGTGATGTTGTGTCAACTAATGTGAATTTGCAGACACTTGTTATTTCTGGAAGTGACAGTGAATCACAACCTATTCTCCATTTGCCACCAACAATTTGGGAGTCACCACAGTTAAAGCATCTTGAACTTGGTGCTTTGTATACAGTTGATCCTCCTAGTGTGGTTAAATGGAATTTGCAAACATTATCTTGGGTAGGTCCAACTCATTGCAGAAATAAAGTGTATTCCTGTTTTCCAAACATAAAAAAACTGAAAATATTGTGTAAAGAAGACATAGAGCCACATACTGGTGGATCTTCCAGCAAACACATCATTCTGGATAACTTGGACTATTTAGCACAACTTGAGAGTCTAACGATTTCAGTTTCTATTGGCTGCATTGTAACATTTCCTAAACGGTGTATGTTTCCTTCACGACTGAAGAAACTGAGGTTGAAAGGGACTAATCTTTCTGGAAGGGATTTAACTGTAATTGGCACATTGAAATGTCTTGAGGTGCTCAAGCTGGAAAATGCTTTCCATGAACAAGTGTGGAGAGTAGCTAAAGAAGGATTTTTTCGATTAAAGTTCTTGCTCCTTAAAGCTAAAAAACTCAAGGGGTTGGAGGCGTATACAGATTCCTTCCCATGTCTTGAGCGTCTAGTTCTAAGATGTTGTCATTATTTGGAAGATATTCCTAGCAGTTTTGGACAAAATTTGTGCTTGAAGTCGATTGAGTTGGATAGGTGTAGCGACCCTTCCATTGTCGCTTCTGCCAAGGATATTCAAGAGAAGCTAAAGAAAAATTTTGGAAAAGCAAATTTTAAGGTTAGAAGCTCTGCCTTGTTTATTCTTTTATATTAGATGCAAAATATGTTACTATTTAATTATTTTTGTAACCTCATTTGTTTTCTCTATTTTGCATTCCTTTTTCATAGATCAAAATCCAGGACCCTGAATATGATGAATCAGGGAACATAGTAGAGTGTGATGAAGATGTTGGGGTTGGAAAATTTGAGAAAGCTAATTTTGAGGTTAGAAGCTATGCCTCAGATCATTCATTGCTAATTTTTTCTGTTTTATTAGATGCTGAACTTGTTTGCAAAAGCTGTTTCTACTTAATTTCTTTTGAAACCTCAATTTTTTCATAGATCAAAATCCAGTAGCCTGAATATAATGGTGTTGGTAAATTCAAGTCGTACATCCACAAATTAAAGAATAAGAGATGGAGAAATCTGTTGAGGCACAAGCCCAAAAGTGGCTCGGCGGGCCAATCAGATTTGAGAAGAGCAACATGAGATGAGGTTTGAAGCTACAACCTGATTCATTCTTAAAAGACAACTTGGTCAGGCTCATAGTGAATTAACTGCAATGAGAACTGGTATGTACAGAGATACTTATCTGCAAATTAGTTGGGTTTAGTGTTTAGATGTTATTGAAGGATCATGCAGTGGTTTCGCTGTACAACCACTGTCATAATGTTGGGAAAGCGTCTTTTTTGTTTGACCAATTGCACCTTCAATTTTGATGATGAGATGCTAAATGGCAAGAATTGGTTTCTCGTGACTTCAATCATTAACTAATCTTCAATCCAAACATAGATTTCGTGTTGTTTGGTGCTCTTCTTCCCTTATTCAATCCCAATATACTATCACTGAACATATTCTTGTTTCAGAAAATGCCACTACATATTCTTTGACACCCAAATTAAATGGTTTCTCATTTGCAGGAGGCGGCCATTCTCTGTTCTGTTGTTGGACATAATACAAAGATGCAGCAGCATTCGGTGTATATATATGGTTTTGTCGATGTTGCATTCTGAAGGCTTTATATATATGGATAGTTCAGGTTCAGGTTGTTACTATGTATCTTTATTTAAGAGTTGACGATATATATATATATATATATATATATATATATATATAATATAATATAAGAACTTCAAGATAGGCAATACAACCCTAATCTAAGTCCACAAACTAATTACTCACACATATTAAACATATAAACCTAGCAAAAGCACAAATTATAAACATAAATATAGCAAAGGAAATAAGAACTTCTCTATTAACAACGGAAGGTAGGATTTTGGAATTCAAGTATGAATCCTTCAATAAAAGCTTCAAATATGTAAAGAAATCTAAATCTAAACCTATTCTACCTAGAATGATAATAGGAAAGTGGAAGGAAACATTCTCAGCTGCCTAGGGTTGAGTTGGGGTCCAAAACCAGGTAGAAAGGGGAAAAAACGAGCTTAAATAACTGAACAGGGGTTGGTGCACGCCCATGCATAAATAGTGCAAAAATCGCAAATCTGGGGACTCTGGAGCGCTACTTCAACTTCCATGCCAATTTTGACCCCTTTAACTTTATAAGTTGGCTTGATGATTTTGATGAAAGTTGTAGCCCTTTGAGTTTTCTTTCTAATGGCGCAAGAATCACTTCATTTGGACTATCTTAGGATGAGATATGATCCAAATACCGAACAGTGGTCAAGATGATCGAAAATTGCAACTTCTTGCTCTTTTGTTCCAGTTTTATCTTAGCTTGCCCAAATGACTATGACTATTGAGATAATCAATAATATCTCAGACTCACAGTAATAATCAATAATATCTCACAGTAACAAAATTAGATTTTAATTTATAAAAATGCTTTGGTTTTTCACTTATCACTCATCAATAATATTTCTGGCTCCACTACTACCTATAGGTCCCATGAACAGTGATCTATAGTGACTTTATTTTGGAAGGTCAATAATGCATGCCAGAATATTGACGTATGTGTAGGGTCACAATCAAGGAATATATGTTTATAGTGGGATAGAGATAAGATTGTAGTTAGTAGCCATAGCTGAAAGGTCAAGATGTGTTTGGTGAGTTCTAATTTTTAATTTTTTTAATGTTCTAAAATAGTTTCTCCTGCCCAATAAAGAGAGAAGGCTTGTTTGTTATGTGACTCTCTTACTAGAGTGCATTATTCGACTCTAAAATAGTTTCTCCAGCCCTTCTCTTCTAAAGTCACATTCACATAATCACATTTCTCATTCGAACAAATAGATCAGGAAAAAAAAAAATTGAGTGAGGGAGAGAGATGGCTTGTGTTGCTTTAGCTTCTCTAATCTCAACAATTCAGCTTGAGTTTCTATAACCCTTCCCAAGGGTGCCTCTTCTTCATCAGCCACCAATCCAATCTTTCTTTGAAAGCATTTGTTCTTTGCAAGCCTTTCTACAGGAATCCAGCGGTGGTGGTGCTGCAATCAAAGATTTTGAAATCCAAATCAGAGACTTTGCACTCAAAGCTGAAGACGACATCGAAATACAACTAAGCAACTTTGTTTTAGCCAAAGGCAGAGATGATCAGGAAAAAGCTTCCCAGAAACTCCATCAAGCCTTGCAAGAAGCAGCAGAAAATGCATCAGAGTTGTTGAATATTATCGACAAGGTAAGCAATGAAGCGGATGATGATGAGGAGAATGAAATTCAGCCATCATCACTTCATTGGCGGCTAAAGCATTCATCTTCCGAGTTTGAGAATGATAAATGGGATGGATTCTCACAGTGCTCTCCAGAGCTTGTGGGTCGTCACCGTGATCGTGAAGAGATAATCAACAATCTCATCCCAAACTCTCATTACAATATCATCACAGGCTACTCTTATCATCGTGAAAAAATAAGTTTGATCTTCATTGTTGGCATGATGGGCATTGGAAAGACCACTTTAGCTAAAAGTGTGTATGGAGATCCACAAGTTGAAGATTATTTTGATGTACGTGGGTGGATTACAATGCCTCAAGAATACAACAAGAGCCAAATATTACGCCTCCTTCTTCGTTCAATTTTACCCGCAGTGGAAAACAAATTTGGAAAAGGAAGTGCTCCTGGTAATCTGGCAGAGCAGGTAAGGACACAATTGCGTGCCAAAAGGTTTCTAATTGTATTGGATAACATACACGACAGTCGAGCTTTGCATGATATCCAAATGTGTGTTTGTTGCAGTGATCCTGGGAGTACCATACTGCTAACCACTGGGAACTTCAATCTCAGATTCGACCCTATTTTCTATCACCATGAGTATACCCATTACATGACTTTGCTAGATCAAAACCAAAGTTGGGATCTATTTTTCAATAATATGGTTTCTCTTAAAGGCCGTGTGGCGCTTGAATTTGAGAAAATCAAGAGTCATATTGTAGAGATATGTGATGGACTACCATGGTCTATTGTTGCAGTTGCAAAGCGTCTGGCTAAATGTCATGACATATTAAAGGAGTGGGAGAAGGTCAAAAAGGAAATGGAGTCACTGGGAATTCTAGATCACAATGCTCTCACTTTCCATTACAATCAATTGTCGGAACATTTGAAAGTTTGCTTTTTATATTTTGGAGTCTTTCCAAAACGTAAAGAAATCCAAGTTAAAAAGCTTTTTGGTTTGTGGATTGCTGAGGGATTTTTGGAGCCATTGGAGCATGAAGAGTTAGAAAATCAAGGTTATGTGTATTTACAAGAACTTATTGATAGAAGTCTCCTCTTAATATGCAACCAAGGTCGTGATGGCGATGGCAAAATTAAGACTTGTAGGATGCATAGTGCCTTACATAGCTTTTGTGTTGGAGAAGCTCAAAAAGCAGGTATTTTTTGTGCAGTAAATACTCTGCAACATACTGCATTGCCATTAAGTGAGTTTGCAAATTCAAGTCGTTGGTTAAGTTTATATGCACATACTTTCGACTATTACGTGTTGTTTAGTACAAACAAACCTCGCTCCATTTTTTTCTTTGATGATGATCCTAAAACTTTTGTACCTTTCAAGCTGTTAAGAGTTTTGGCCTTTGTTCCATCTCCATTCCTTCAAAGAGTGTCAATGCATTCGAGGCATTTAATTTTTTTGAGATACTTATTTATAAGTCAAAGGTTTGAGGGGTTAGGTAATATAGTGTCAAATAACCCAAATTTGCAGACACTTATTGTTTCCAGTCATGAACCACAAATTGGAGCACCTATAATTCATTTGCCATCCACTATTTGGGAGTTACCACACTTGAGGCATCTTGAACTTGGTGATATGTATACAATAGACAATCCTCCAAGTGTGGTTAATGGATTTGCGAACGTTATCTTTGGTGAGCCCAACTCATTGTGGAAGGGAAGTGCATTTCGATTTTCCAAAAATAAGAAAACTGGAACTTTTTTATAAAGAAGACTTGGTGCCCAGTCACATTGGTAGTTCTTCTAGCAATCCAATCACTTTGTATAATCTGGACTATTTGGAATGGCTTGAAAGGCTAACAATTTCAATTTCGATTGGTTGCATTGTAACCCTTCCTGAAAGGTTTATGTTTCCTTCACAATTGAAGAAGTTAAACTTGAGTGGGGCTAAACTTTCTCAAAGAGATTTAACGGCAATTGGAATGTTGCCGGAGCTTAGGGTGCTCAAGCTTGAAAATGCCTTATTGGAAAGAGTGTGGGAAGTAGCTAGAGGAGAATTTCGTAAATTAAGATTCTTGCTCATTGAGGATAAAAAACTCAAGCAATTGCAAATTGATGAAACATACACTTTATTACGTTTTGAGCATCTAGTCCTAAGATGTTATTTTCTGGAACAAATTCCATTAAGCTTTGTTGGTCCCGACTTGAAGCATATTGAGCTGGATGGGTGTAACCCTTCCATTGTTGCTTCTGCCAAGCAGCTCATTAGCAATCATTTGTTCGGTCTAGTTGAGGTTAGAAGCTAAAATGCCATTCATTCTTGATAATTAATTATTTAAATTCTATTCTTTAAAAAATCTGTTACTGTTAATTTCTTTATATGATCTCAGTTTATTTTCTCCATTTTGCTTTTTCCTTTCTTAGCTCATAATCGACAGGGCTGTATTTTATGGACTATCCTCATTCAGAAGATAAATGAAATTCATGCAATGGAACAAAAGTTTCAGGTTGGAATTTGCATTATTTTGATGATGGGATTGAGTTTTTTCATTGGAATATGTGTTTTATACGTTTGTATTGTATGTATTGAGTTTCTAACAACAATTGTATTGTCCGTTGGAAACTTAGAAGCTGCTGTTAGTTTGCTACTTTCAACTCCTCCAAAAAGCTCATATTTTTATGCAAAAGCATTACGTGCTGTTGCTCTTTCATCTGCAGTGTCAAAGTCTCTACTTGAACTTGCAGTGGAGGTACTTGCTTCTCTAACTGCTTCCTTTTATGCTAGACTTTATTTGGATATTCATCTCATACTTAATCACTTCTTGCTATACTTGCACAGGTGGTTGCCGCAAATATGGTTAGAACAGACAATTCATTATCTGGCACACATCTGCTTTGTGCAGTTGGGAGGTATCAAGAAGCTTGTTCTCAGGTACCATGCCCCCATTTGCTCATATAACAGTGCGAAGGTTTTTTGCTTTCAAGATCATGTTAAATTTGGAAGAAATCTTCTAAGTTTTGCTATTTCCCAATATAGCATTCACTTTCAAGTGTCATCATTCTTTATGATTTGAACTTGGAAGCATGTTGATATTTCTCCTTACCCTTCCTTTAGACCTTTACATCTGGTCATGTTCTTGATTTCACATATTGGTTGCAACTGTTAAATTTCTTTCATTTTGGACATTTCAAGAGGTATTGGCAAGGTCCTCTGGTAAAAAGTGAGGACGAGTCACAGCCGCCCATTAGAGTTCATCAATGGTTGAGGGTTTTAGTGGAAAAACACGGGTCAATTTTATAATTATTACAAACTTTTAAGTTTGCAATATTTATAAAACTGACCTTGCTCCTTTTTCCCCTTAATTTTATGCAACACTCAACCGTTGATCTATCTAAATGGATAGATCAGATCAGTACTTGGGAGCATGTTCTCACATGAACCCTCCCCTATATATATATATATATATATTTGATATATATTTGAGCTGATCTTCACTGTTCTCTGTGTCAGCTACAAGATGCCAGATGCTGGACAGATGCTGCAACATTAGCTGCTTCGCATTTAAAAGGATCTGACTATGCAAGGTTATTTACTTCTCTCAAATTTGTAAGAATGATTGAATGGACATTGAAGCTCTGAACTGCTACTATTATTAGATCCATAAGTTTGATGTGTCAATTAATAAGTTTGAATGGACATTATTTACAGTCTTCTCATGGTAATGCCTCTGCATTTAACCATGCGCATGCTTATCTGTTAGACTATAAAGTTCTTATCATGTCTGTGGTGTCTGGTCTGCTTTTCCTAATTTGGACAAGGACAAGAACCAAATGCTGTCAAGCACCCTACTGCACGGAGGGAATAAGTTTTTCGATACAGTGTCAGCAGCATATTAGATGCTAGCTGTCAAAAAAATCCACGGAACCTTTCTTGTTGGAAAGTTTAGTTGTATGCAGTTGTTTGACTTGCACTCACTAGAGATTTGAAAGTCAAATGTCTGTATTCATAGTATTAATTGCAACTGTGTTTGGAGTATTCTTATTTTTCTGTGCTTTATCCTGAAGGGTTTTGCAATGGTGGGCTGGGCATGTGCTACATGCTGAACATAACATTTGGAGGTACAATATTTTCAGTGATCTTCGATTTCTAATAGTTTTGGATGGTTTTCCTTAACCTATCGTGATGGTTTGCAGGGCACTTATCTTGTATGTCGCAGCTGGCGCATTTCAAGAGGCATTGGCAGCACTGCGTGAGGCACAGCAACCAGACACAGCAGCAATGTTTATTCTTGCTTGCCGTGAAATACATGCTGAACTCTTGTCAAGTTTGGATTTGGATGACGAAACGCACTATAGCAGCAGTGAAGGATAAGTTGGTTAACTTGCCCGGACTGAGTCCTGAAAATGTAGACTCGATTGCGGTTGTTGAATATTATGGGCAATACCAAAGAAAACTAATCCATCTTTGCATGGATTCACTACCATCCTCTGATTAACTAAACTTGACATCCATACCTTTTACTTTTATTTAGGTTAGTAAAGGTGGTATCTTCTCTTGGTGCTTTCTTCATATATTTATGATTAATTCTTTGTGGATCCAGAAGGTCTGTAAATGTACTTTTGTATTTATTATATTGGATGAGATATCCATTCATTCATTAAATGAACGCATTTTGGGAAACAATGTTATATATTTTGGTCAATCTCAACATCTTTGGCTTGCGTTGCTTTAGCTTCTCTCAGCTCAACAATTTAGCATTCCAATCTTTTTTTCTTTGCCTGTCTTTCTACAGGAATCCAGTGGTGCTTCTGCTGCTGCAATTAAAGATTTGGAAAGTGTTAGGATCAAACGCTTATTATTACGCTAAAAATTATAGATAGTAGTGAACACATAATTTTATATTTTTTATACTTTCACACATTTTCTAAAATCAGGGTACTGGACTTGAACCTTTTATTGGCTTTTGTCAACAATCCCTTTTAACTATATGGTGTTGGACTTGGTCCTTACTAATCTTTGCCAACAAAAAGAATTCCAAAAATTGAGATTATATTCATGGAGTTCCCAAACACTGGTGACAACTTTAGTTACCATCCTGTATTCATGTGTGGATAAACTACATGTAAACATATCTTAACAATCTAAGCATAAATACCAAATGCAGGCCAAACAGTTCGTAGCTCAATGACTAATCGTTATACCCTGCACCAGGGTGCACAAGCACTGTACGTCCCGCGCCTCCAAATCGACGTTGTTTTGTTAAGTTGTATGGAGAATCGACGAGACAGAGTGTATGTGTATTATGTTATATAATTATGCACATTATGTTATACAATTATGTACATTCTGGTATACAATTATGTACATTATTTTACATAATTATGTACATTTTTTTTATACAATTATGTACATTCGAACACGCGATTTTTTTAACAGTTAAAAGTTTATGTGTATTCTGTTATAAAATTATGTACATTTTCAAAACATGAATTTTTTTTAACAAGTTAACCGCAAACACGGAAAAAAGAATTTTTTTTTTTAAAATGTGCAAAACGACGTCGTTTTGCAACAGGGCCCACAAGGCAATGTGCGCCCTGGTGCACGATATAAATTGCCCTCAATGACAATGTTGTGACTCTTCCAAATGGAGGTCACATGTTTGACCCTACTGGTTACAAGTTCGAACTTCAGTGGAACATTGACTCTTTGAGCTTTAATAAGTTGAGAAAGTATATATGAATAGATATTGAGTTAATACCCAAAATCGTCCTTGACTTAGTGGTTTTTCTCAATTTCGTCCTAAACGACTTTGGTGACCTAATATCGTCCCAGACTTTTGTGTTTCGCTCAATTTAGTCCCAGACTTTTGTGTTTTTGCTCAATTTAGTCCCAGACTTTTGTGTTTTTGCTCAATTTAGTCTTTCATTTGTTATTCTGTCCATTTGGTGTTAAATAAATAGACAATTCAGTAATTTTAATATTGGCATCTCTTTACTCATAGACATGTGAACTGCGAAATCCTTTTTTTTTTTTTTTACAAATTACTCCTAAAACTGCGAATATAAAATTTGATTTGCAGGTCCGAGAGTAATTCTGGGTGTAATTCGTACAAGAAAGAGGAATTTCGCACTTCACAAGTTGAAAGTAAAGAGAGATCAATATTGACATTACTGAATTGTCCCTTTATTTAACACCAATTTGACGGAATAACAAATGGAGGACTAAATTGAGTAAAACACAAAAGTCTGGGACGATATTAGGTCACCAAAGTCGTTTAGGACGAAATTGAGAAAAACCACTATAGTCGAGGACGATTTTGGGTATTAACTCAATAGATATTACATTATAATAATGCCAATGTAATGTAATATTTTACCTATTTTTCAAGATTTGATATATATATATATATATATATATATATATATATATATATATATATATATATATATATATATATATATATATATATATATATATATGTATAGAGGAGAGATCCCATGCGGCTATAGCAGTAGGTGCGACAGTGCGATCATATAAGGGCCATTGGATTAAAGCAGATCAACGGACCATAACGATTCTTCATTTGCGCGCTTGACTTCGACATAACCGCGACGGAGGGGGCAAAGTTGTCCAATAATTCTAATTCAAAACTAAAACTTTCCTCCTTCTACAAGCTACACCGGTCCATTCGCGTATTCACAATCCCAAAGCACGAGAACAGTTTCACTACTCCCAACGACGACGAAGCCTACGCGAACACGACGATCGACTTCATCGACGATCGCCTCAGCACAAAAACAAGAAGCTACTGTCAAAACACACCACCACGTTGCGATAGAAAGCAGAAACCCTACACCACAAACCAGTTCGACTACGACACCGCAAAAGATGGTGAACAAAGGCAAACAACCAGTGACGAAGGGCAAACAGCCAGCGCCGAAGGGTATGCACTCAAACTCTAGACACAAAAACCAACTTCAACATGACAGTATTTGATATTTCCGTTATTATTCGTGTATTTTGTATTGTGTAAAAGGAATAGAGCAAATAACATTGTTGTGTGTTTTATTTGGATGATCGGTGTGTCTTGACGTATATTAGTGTGTTTTTGGTGCCATTCTGACTACGACATCTCATATTGTGTTGTCTGGGGATTATCAGCGTGAATGTAGTGTATATTTCGGTTAGTATTGGTATATTCTGGACTATGTAACTTGAATAGAGAAAATAACACTGTTGTGTGTTTTATTTGGGTGATTGGTGTATCTTAACCTAATATTGGTGTGTTTTTAGTACATTTCAGACTATGACATCTCATATTCTGTTGTTTTGTGCATTATCAGCGTGATTGTAGTGTGTATTTAATTTAGTATTGGTGTATTCTGTACTATGTAACTTGAATATGGAAAATAAAATTGTTGTTTGTTTTATTTGGGATATGAGTTCATTTTTACCCTACATTAGGGTATCTTTTAACACTGAAGGTATATCATGTTTAGATTAATATCACTGAATTCATGCAGACAAGAAGAGAAAGGCATTAGAACAAGGAGAATCATCAAAGCCAAAACATCAACGGAAGCAAGTAGCACTGGCATTCCGTGACAGAATAGAAACAGAAATACAAGAGCAAGTTGTTGATGACAGCTCTGATGGTGAAGTTCAAGATGAAGAAACAGACCTAAAGATACGGCCCCTGCCCACATAGCTAACGAAACCAATTGAATCGCTGACCCGTCAACAACGCCAAAGCGTAGAAGATATTGGGTTAGGAAGGATACTTGATCTCAACATCACCAACCTGCCAAGGAAGTTGGGGATGTGGCTAGTTGAAAACTATGACTCTAAGAGCAACACATTGAATCTACCAACTGGTGAAAGGCTCCCAATCACAGAAGAGGATGTTGTTGCTACTTTGAGACTGCCACTTGGAGACATAGAAATCACTAAGAGGGCATCCAAACAAGTATCTGATCTCCTAACAGACTAGAGAAAAATCTTTGGGAAGGATACTGGCCACATCACCCCCCACGTCATGGCTGAAAAGATGCTAACATTAAAACATGGTGACCCTTGGTTCAAAAGGCATTTTGCACTGCTTGTTATGAGTGTGTTGGTTGAGCCACAAGTCAATGGTTATGTCAACCAAAACTACATCGACAACCTTCTTAATGTACGCAACATCAAGAGGCTAAATTGGTGTAGAATGCTCATCAACTCACTCATCACCAGCAAGCAGGCATGGTTAGAAAGCGCTGATGGAAGATATGGAGGCCCAATTGTTTTTCTAACGGTAAATAAGCCCCCAAACATGCTTGTAATTAATTACACATCAATATATTAGTAATCTAAACTACCAAATGCAGGTATTCTATGTTGACCGTGTTGTCCTGTACCGGAGGACTATCCCAAAAAGCTTCCCTGCCATGAAGAATTGGACATTTAAGTTGCTCCGTCAACGACAACAAGATGAGCTCAAATCTGGAGGCTTTGGATATGGGCGGGTTGATGATACCTTGCCAGTGGAGAGCACACCACGTAGTGAACGGAACCCCAGCATAGGACAATCTGATATACCACCCCAACCACCAGAATATGAAGAAAATGCACCACTTCTCCATGGATTACAGGTAAACAGAACACTGTAAACAGACTCATGGGGGTATTTTTTTTTTTTGTGTGTAATCTGGTGATTTTATTTATAATTTGTTATGGATTTTAAAAGGGTATTGATCTGAGCAGTTTTTTTTTTTTTTTTTTTTGGTGTACTTAGTGCATATTTAGTGAAGTACTTCAGTATTTAGTGAACTAAATACTGCCTAGCAGTATTTAGTGCATACTTCCCTATATATTGGTGTGTTTATACTACAGTCCTTCATTAGTGTGGGGCACTCTTTTTGCTGGTGCTTTACTTATCGTTGATTGAGCATAACTTTCTGGTGCATATACAAGATTTTATTGATGAAGTTACTAGCAACACAAGGACGATTGCACAAAGTTTACTGAGAATTTCAAGGCTGATTGAAAATGCACCTGCAACAGTATTGGAGCATGATACATTCAAGCAGATGTTTGAATCTGCTAGACAGATGCTTGGATTCAAAGCACAGGAAGATGGACAACTGACATTTACCCAGCAAGAAGATGCCTATTGGAGTGACCCTGAGTTCTTGAAAGCGGTTGACGAAATTGTCCGTGCAGTGTAAAAAAGAGGACTTTTATAAATCATATGCCAACTTTCAGCCTGGGATTGTCATAAGAGGGACCAAATAGAGACTCGACAACTGTGAATGATATTGCACAAGACTATCAAGACATTGATGAAGCTCCGGAAAATGAAGAAGTCCAATTGGATGGGCTAGAGGGTCAAGCAACAGAGAAAGCTCAAGAAAACACAGAGAACATAAACAAGGCCCAAAATCAAGAAGGTGGGCAAGAAGCTGAACCTGGGAACACAAATGATGAGGTAAAAACATTCTATTAACTTGACAACACAGAAAAAGGAAAAATAAAAATAAAAATAAAAATCAGACACTAAACTTTAAATGTTACAGATCACACCAGTAAGCCAAGGCCAGGAGGCCCCTGGTTCAGATCCACCACACCTACCACAACCAGCAGACAAGGGGAAAGGACCAGCTAGGGTAAACAGCCCAATTAGACCAAGACCATCCCCATACGTACTTGATCTGGACCCACCAATATCTGCAACAGAAGAAGCAATCAGGAAATGGGTATTGGAAAACCCTAACCCAAATCTATAAGCACAACACATTCTAAAAGTTGGTGTGTTACTGATATATGTTGGTGCATTATATAATACTGTTGGTGTATAAATATCTTATATTAACTGATGCATTATTTGATAAGAGTTGGTGTGTTTATATGATATGATTTGTGCTTTCACACATTGGGTGGGGGACCCCATTAGTATACAAGTGGTAGTGTGTTATACACATGTTAATAGTGCATATTTTGGTATGCGTTGGTCTGTTCACATTAAATGATTTGTTAACTGATTGTGGTGTGTAACTAATATATCTTTGGTGTATTTATTGATTATGTTGGTATATTACTAGCTTTGGTGCTTATAATATACATTATTCCTGCATTTTATTTATATTATCTTCTGTATACGTATTACAAGGACCCAATAACTATTCAATTATGAAGGAAGAGTAATCTACTGGAAAGATATGCTGACAATGAAGCCAGATACAACAATTCCAGTCTCTATAATTGATGCTTGGTCAACCATAATCAACATTCGCGAATCAGAGAGGAGTTGTACAAAATTCATTGCTTCAGCATGGTCAACTGTAAGTGAAAAAAAATACAAAACTGACTTCTTCTTTAAAAAGCTTAAAGTTCTAACAAAAATACCATTGAACTTTGCAGCTGTACACAGTTGTGGACCCACAAGGAGATGAGGATGTGAGATTTGGAAGATTCAAAGCAAAGTACCTTGAGGATAAGACCATTGCAGTAGACGTTATGTGGCACAAAATTCTATATGTAAGATATTAATATATTATATTCACTGCTTTATATTTTCTTACTAGTTGAATTTTGACTTTAAACTTTGGTTGGTGCATTCTAGTAGTTACTTGTGTATGGTGTATTACTATCCAGACTTTGGTGCATATTGTGACACATGTTGGTGTGTTCATGCTAACCATACTAAATTAAGTCTTTGTTGCTATGATAGTTTCTGTTTCCAATAGTGGCATCCAACCACTACTACATGATGTCTGATCTATTAGCCCGATAATGGAAAGGTACGACATTATTGACAACTCTTCAGTGACTGTGAAGAAGGAAAGCAAGTATGGATATGTGATTGCAAATCTGGTAACACACGAAATCCTAAATGATTATGTATATTTGATAGACAAAGACAACAGAATACTAATATTTGTATGCAATTACTTGATGCAGCAAAAATTCTTTTCAAAGTTCTTGTTTGATATGAAATCCACGTACAAAGCTGAGAAAGTGCAGAAACTAAAATCTAACACAAGGAGAATGGCAATGTGGATTGCATAAAATCTAATGAAAATGCCTTGGAGAGATGCCCAGAACAAGGTGGATTGTGGCATTTTTCTCATGCACCATTTGGAGACTTTCCGAGGACAAACACAAGGAGAATGGTAATGTGGATTGCATAAGAACAACAAGGACCAATTGAACAAACTAAGAGTGAGATACTTGACTGCCATAGTCATGTCAGATGTAAACGAGCACAGAGAAAGGAACATTCAGCAGGCAATAGAGTTTGGTGTTTGAAAAGAAATTTAGGTGGCAGATAGACATTTGAATGGTTGATGTCTATATTTTTGTGATTACTTTTAAACTAGTTACTCTTTTGTGATGGCACACAGACAATGTGAATGCACTATGTAATTGGAACAAATATAACACACCATTTGGAGCGCTACAATGCACTATGTACGTGATTGAACTGCTCTTTAAAAATGCCCCACTTAAAAGCACCATTATAAGAACTAATATGCACCACAACAAGCAATCTTACACGTCAGTAAACAAAGTGTTAAAATACATGCCAGATACTAGATTAAATCACACCACTACATGATAAACTCGAAAGACACCATTCCAGGAATTCAAATGCACCAACATCATATATAAAAAAGCACCGCACCGTTAATTAAAACGGACCACATCATTCTAAATACAATAATGCACCAGATGACAGAGTAAAACACACCATTCTCAAACATATCCAAATGCACCAATATACATTATAGAACGCACTATAACTTGTGTTAAACGGACAACATGCTGTAATAAAATGCACAATTTAAATTATATTGCAAATCCTGATTCTATGTTATAAGATAAAATGTGTGCACAACTGTAAAAACATCTAAGTCCAAAAGAAAGCAAAAAAAAAAAAAAAAAAAAAAAAAAAAAAAAAAAAAAACAAAGACCTATCTAACCATTTAAAGGGCATGTCCTACTATTATGACCATATTCATCACAGGTATGACATTTTCTTGATTGCTTTACACACTTATGGGCAGCTTTCTCCCTTGCACTCTTCAACCGCTTGCCACTGTCCTTGTTTTTAGCTTGGATAGGTCACGCACCTCCACTGTTGACTCCTGAGACACAACTCCACAAAATGAATTAATCACGCTTTGCTTGCTGCCACCAGCCACCCCATTGCCATTCTCACTACCTTCTTGTAAAAATAATTACCTTTGCTCACAAATAACACGTCGTAGCTGTGACAAACGTTCTATATTACCATCGGCCAATCCCACACAAGCATATATGTCAGACCACAGTATATTAGTAAGCACCCTAACATTCTCCACTTTAGAAGATTGATCAACAATTGTATCATCAATATCAAATATTGGCTTCAAACAAGCACCTTTTGTCCACCGATCCACCAAATACCTCGAAGGAATGCTCTCAAGTCCACGATCTTTAAAAACAAAAAAAAATATGCCTTCACAACAACCCCTTCCGCTCAAACATCTTGCAAGAACAAGTAGCAGTGTAATCAGACAAAACAAGCTCCACACACCATGGCCGATGGTCACCATCTTTTATCACATAAGACACATGACCATCACAATCGCACAAAGATGCCACTCGACAAGAAAAGCAAGTTGCACAAATCTCTACTTGAACATCATAAAATACAGAAATGGTGTAAACATCCATTGCATGCTTCTCCAAAGCCAATGTTGTCTTCAAAATAGGAAAACAAGATTCACAATCAACATTCAATTTTGCTTGAGTATGACATTGTGCACCAATAGCACTGCCAAAATGCAACAAAAACTCAACCAAACTAGAATGACCATTAGAGAAACTGCCAAAAAAACTATTTTGAGATTCTGATCGAGAAGTTATCCTAACCAAGCCCGACATAAACTCATCATGAAAATATGGAGATGCCCAAAATGTACGAGACTCAAACAAATAACGAAACCAACCATTATCACCCAAACCATATTCCTCCATAATACGACTTCATGCATCCTCAAAAGCATTGGAGTCAAGAGATTTGTTCCAAACAATGCCATTCAACTTCCTCCGGAACACCTCATCTTTAGACAAAACCGGTCCAACCTTCTCACCAACCTTACACATTATATGCCACATGCAAAATCTATGTTTTGATGTACCAAACACACGAGCAACAACAACCTTGACAGCTGGATCTTGATCAGTGACAACACAAATAGGGTCATGGCGCATGGTTTTCTTAAATTTCTCCAAAAGCCACACATATGAATCTACATCTTCCCTTGTAAGCAAACCAGCACCAAAGGTGATGGATCTCTTATGGTTATCAATTCCAGTAAATGGAACAAAAACCAACTTATACCTACATAATGGAAAACACAACAAATACTTATCACCAACATCCTAACAAAACACACTATAAGACCCAAACATATGCACCATAAGCATGTACAAAATGCACAATAAACACAAATTACTAACCTATTAGTACGATATGTAGCATCGAATGAAACAACATCACCAAACAAAGCAAAATTCTTCCTAGATACTGCATCAGCCCAAAAAACACTTGAAAGTTGATCAACATCGTCAACATCATATTCAAAATCAAAAGCCTCACACAATTCACGCCTCTTGAAAAGCGTATCTATGAATAATTGAGCATCGCCATTTAATATGTACGCCATCAAATCACGTTTGAAATTCTTAAAATCCACACCTGTAGCACCAACATTAGAATAATCACCAACAATCTCCTTAAACAACCTATATGACCGAACAGAACCAATATTTGCCCGAAAACAACTCGCAATGAACATTTGGTGTCCAGCATCAAGACTGCGATTCACCTTTAAAAATTGCCTAGCAATAATGAACACATCAAATGAGTGTGGCGTTCCTCCAGAAAATGCACACTATACAAAAACCATTGGACTTGAGCTTATAGACCACCTTAACCTTATACCCAACCCTATTTGTCACCCTCCGTCTCTTCACCTTATTAGTTTTAGCATCAACCGAAATAGTCTGCTTAAACCCCTCACGACTGCATAACACATGTTTCTCCACAACAACGCCATCCCTCCTCCTCCGATTTGAGCCCTGCCTACAATAAAAACCAACAGCCCCAGCATATTGTTTATAAAAAGCAATAGCACCATCTAAAGAATCAAATTTTTGCCCCACATGAGGCTTCAAACTGTCAGCACAAACTGGGCACCAATATTTGTTCAGCCCAGGAGAAATTTCCAAATCACATACACTGCCTCCTACCTCGGCATCAGTGAAATAGTCTTCATTGCAACAACCACCATTGCCTTCTACACCAACATCGGTAGAATTACCTTCATTGCAACTCCCATCACTACCTTGTACACCAACATCAGAGGATTTAACTTCATCACAACCACCAATACCTTCTACACCAACAGAGTCCAAATTAAGTTCATCACAACCACCAACATCAGTTGAATTATCTTTATCGCAAACACCACCAACAGAGTCCAAATTGACAGCTGCACACCACAAGTTACCTAATAACACACCAAATTTAATCCAATAACACACAAATACACTACCTACATGCAACATACATATGCACAAAATCTGAAAACTACAAATCACACCAACAACAAAATATTCACCACAATCATACAAATATCGCACCATAATCACAAACACAACACACAATACCATAGTCAACACCGGAAACTGATCTCACCATCAGAACACCGCCAAACCAGATAAAAACACAAGATAAACATCCGAAACAGAACAAACACATAATAATAATAACAAATTAAAACTAAAAACCTCAAAAAAAAAAAATATACCAGGCTCCATCGCTCAAAACCGATATTCTCCAATTGCGATTGTGATCTTCGGCGATATTCTCCAATTGCGATGGCAATCTCCAATTGCGATTGTGATCTTCGGCAATATTCTCCAATTGCGATCGCAATCCCTAATTGCGATAGTGCTCTCCGGTGATCTTGATCTTCTCCCAGTTGCGGTCTGTCTCAGCGGTGAAAATTAGAAACGCAACTTATATACCTTCACGTAACCAACCATCAAAATTACAAAAAGACCCCCACTTACCAAACGCGAAAATAAGCCTTCCTTAAATCAGCTGATATGTTGTTGCCATTAGATTAAACACAATGGACGTCCCAGATACAGCCACACACGCCGCGCGTAATGCATTGACCATATTTGAGCAATCACATATATATATATATATATATATATATATATATATATATATATATATATGTATGTATGTATATATATATATATATATATATATATATATATATATATATATATACATACATACATATATATATATATATATATATATATATATATATATATATATATACATACATACATACATACATACATACATATATATATATATATATATATATATATATATATATATATATATATATATATATATATATAAACTATTAGTATTTCACCCGTGCGATGCACGGACTAAAAATTTGAAATACTGTATCTATGTTAAGAAATTGATAATAATTGTTAGTCTTATTATAATTGAAGTATAAATATATTTTGAAAACCGAATGCATTACAAAATGTAAAATTACTATTACATATATACAGAATAATATTAATATTAGGATATGACATTGAAAATTCAAAAATATTACAAATTATTGAAAATTTAATAGTAAACTACATTTCGTGTTGTGTTCAAATAAACAGTATAGTCCCCACATATTAAGAGTTTGAGACCATCTAGATTACTAACCCTCGAGGCTGCTACGTACAACTAACCATGGTTAAATACATGTTTCTTTAATAGCAGTCCCACATGAGATAAAGTTTGCCCTTGACTTTTGTTTATTGTCATAGCGTATGACGTATGACAACATGACTGGAAATTGCTTCCTCTGAAATTTAAACAGGTCTTTGGGTCTGAAAGAGTTAATGCCAATCGTGGTATTAGAACCTTGTTACCTATATTGTTTCCACAAAAAATTTGAGCTTCAATGACATGGTTTCCTAATTGTGTAATGATCAACCTTGTCTCGTTACACAATCCCATTGAGTGGTCTACATTTCGCAAAAGCATAATTGGCGATCCAACCTTTAATGTTAAAAAATGGTTTGTAACACCGGAGCATCTCAAACTGTTTAGAATTTTTTGTTTGTGTGTGAACCTTTGATAACATATCAACATTTGTATCTGACTTGCATACCGAATCACAACTCAAATATGTCTTAGAAGTTGCTTCATTCATACTGTTCATATATTCATTAACTTAGTCCACAACATTTAATGTTGAAGCTAATATATATATATATATATATATATATATATATATATATATATATATATATATATATATATATATATATATATATATTCTAGGCACATACATACATCAAGGTCTGTGTAAGTAAATTAACACTACATAAGTCCATATTTGTTTTATTCATAAAACAGAGACAAAAAGACCTGGAAAACTGCTGTTAGTATGATAAAAAAACAAAAACAAAATTGGAAATTTTTTTTTACCTCGTAAAATAAACATTCTTTACTTTTGATGATTTCGCCTTCTCTAACTTCTATGGTATCTAACTCTTATTGCTCGCATGTACAGTGAGCTGATATCCTTCACATATACATATTGGGAAGACTTTTTCTTTTGCAAAGTAATACGTATTATGCGAAAGTTTTTCAGGGTTGCAGTTCTTCATCTGAGTGGACTTCTTTATATAGAGGAAGACTTAAATCAAAACTATCATAGAGAAACGAAGAGTCCTTCTTTGGAACAATACATCATAATGATTATGCTATTTCAAATGTTATTTCAAAATTTTTGTATTCACATTACTCAGATGAAATTTGTAATTTACAGCCTACTCTTCGATTTCCGAGGTTATTGGAATTATGCGCGTGTGCCTTGGCTCGGGGCTTTCAAAGCCATTAATTCAGCCATCCAAATAGATAATTAACGAAAGCTAAACCTGATCAGTGGGTTTAAAGCAATGTGTTTAAAAAAAAAATCTGAAGCTTAAACACACAATGATTAACATGACGTAGTTTTAAGTGGGCGGAAAAATGAAGCAATTTGATTGGTCATGGCTATATGGCTTTAATATATAGAAGGATAGAAGGATGTCATCATAATCGCCTCTATCGAAGCGAGAAACTCACCACCTCCTACATAGGGGAACAACTTTGTACCAATTGACCATCCTTGGTACAAATTGATCATATTTTAATTTTCCTTGAGATTTTCAAATTTATCCTTAATTATATGATTTCAATAATAATAAAAAAAGTCTTAGGTTCGAACACTATCACAATCAAAATTCCCTTAAAAATTATATTATCTGTTAACTTACTCATTGATTTCAATAAGAAAGGTCTTAGGTCTGAACCACATTCCAATCAAAGTTGACATAATTAATACTCTCTTTTATTCTTATTAAATTAAATAATTTAGTAGCTACAACAAAAAAATAATACATATGCATTTCTTTAATTTAGAATTATGTGTCTATAATGCCAATAAATTAAATAGGAAAAATTGCATCTTTGGTCCCTGAGTTATACCCAAGATCCGACTCAGTACCTGAGTTATGACCGTATCTATTTTTAGTTCCTCAGTTATGAGCGAAGTGGCGCATTTAGTCCCCGACCGTTAAAATTGAGGGAAAATTTTAAAAATATTTAAAATTTGATGGGTAAAGTAAAAAAATTTACATTTTATTCTCCTTATATCAAAACCACATTCACAACATTATTTTTCACTTCTTAGCCTCTCATTTCAAGATTGTTCAATTCTAAAAGCATTTCAATAACTTTTAGTATGACTTGTTAGGAACCTGGCTCTCGTATAACAAACCTTAACTTAGCACAAACAAAGAAACACTTGATCATTGTCTTCAGACATGTGGAACACACTATCCTATCAATTTTCAATTTTCTTTACTAAGCAACAAAGGTAATCAAACCAGAACTTTTGAGATACATAATGATGTCAAATTTCTTAGGTTGTTTTTATGAGAAACTCACCAACGGAATAACTTGAGATTTTTAGTATGTAAATTTTTTTTTTATATGCAGTAGTTTAGTCAATAATTGTTTTTAAAAGTTATAAAAGTCTTTAGAATTTTCAGAACTGAGTCTTAGGTTTCTCATTCATTACTTTGGTTTTTAAGAAGATAGAGGAGGTGATATATATATATATATATATATATATATATATATATATATATATATATATATATATATATAATTTTCATATATTGTCAGGATATATGATTTTTTTATTAAGTTACTTCAGAGCTTACGAAAGAATTTTACATACTAAAAATCTCAAGTTACTCCCTTGTGAATTTGTCATAAAATAACCTGAGAAATTTGATATCTTCTTGTATTTCAAAAGTTATCGTTTGATTACCATTATGTTTAGTAAGGGAAATCAGAAACTTTTAGGATGGTGTGTTTTACATGCTTGAAGACAATGATTAAGTGTTCTCTTGTTTGTACTGAGTCACATGTTCCTTATACGAGACTCAGATTACTAATAAGTCATACGAAGATTATTGAATTGCTTTTGGAATTAAAGAACTTTAATAGAATGATAGGAAGTTGAAAATAATGTTGCAAAAGTGGTTCCAATATAAGAAAGTGAATAAAATGTGAATTTCTTACTTTATCCTAAAATTTTAAATATTTTTAAATTTTTCCGTCATTTTTAATGGTCGGGGACCAAATGCTCCACTTTGCTCATAACTGGGGGACTTAAAATGGATACGGTCATAACTCAGGGACTGAGTCGTCACTACCATTATAACTCAGGGACCAAACTCGCCATTTTCCCAATTAAATAAGAGAAATAATTTCATTAGTTATATTGTCTTTATTTTTCTCCAATGTAGAAATTCTTTACATTCAAATTCATCAATTGGACGCCATTTCACCAAATTGCCAAAAGATTTAGCGTAAAGCGACAAAAAAAAAAACTTCAATGGGATGGCAAAACACTAAATAATTTGGTGTTGATGAATAGTGTCATGCCATATATGGCGCGACACTGTTCATCCACGCCAATACGCCATTTTCTGAATTACTTTTTTCTTCTTATTTTGCCCCTGCTTTGCCCTTTTATCTTCCTTTATAATTCCTTTTGTATCCTTATTGGTTTTTATATATTTACAAATTTTGTTAAATATTTAAACATAAATTGTATATTATTTTAAAAAAATTATATCATTTGAAAGATCTCATCAAGACGACTAAAACAAGACTAATATTAATTATAATTTAATTAAAAATAAAATTACATAAAACATAATTATAGTTTAATTTATTAAATTAAATTAAATTATAACTATATGTTATATTAAAATAATAAAAGTACAAATATAAACTTTTAATTTATGACAATATAAATTATTTTAGTGTAGGAATAAAATTTGGTGTAAATGGGTTGGAGAAGAAAAAAAAAAAGGGAAAATGACACTTTCTCCCCCTGAGTTATATACTTATAGCACTTTTTCCCCCTGAATTATTTAAGTGGCTCTTTTCCCCCCTAAAATGTTAAATGAACATATTTACCCTTAAAATAAATATTTAAAATAAACATTTAAAATAAATATTTCATTTATTTTTCTTCTCCAACAAATTATTACTATAATTTGGTTCAAACCAACAGATACTATAGCAACCAAACAAAAATATTCCAATTATAATCTAGAATCAAAACACGATATTTAGAGTTTATTAAAATCGCAAATCGAAATGGCCGGTTCATGTTCCGAACTGAAAAAATAAAATACATTTATTGTTGAATTTAGACTATTTTAAAATAAAAAATAAAATAAAATTTAAAATAAAGACGGTTCAAAATCGCGAACCGGATCCGGAACCGCTGGTTCACGGTTCATGATCCAGTTTTTTTGGTTCATAAATTTAATAAATTGAAATCTAAATATTGGATTCTAGATCTGAATCATAACCGAAAACTTTTAATTCAATTGCTATAGTGTCCGGTTCAATTCAAATCGAACCGTGGTCATTGCTACATATACACAATAATTTGTTGGAGAAGTAAAATAAATAAAATGTTTACTTTAAGGGTAGAAATGTCAATTTAATATATCAGGGAGAAAAACCACCACTTTTAAAATAATTGAGGGGGCTAATGTGCTTACATAAATAATTGAGGGGGAAAAGTGCTATAAGTATATAACTTAGGGGGAAAAAGTGTCATTTTCCCTAAAAAAAAATTGGTGTAAAAATATACTGGAAATATTTCTTTTGGTGTAAAATTTGGTGCAGAATTTGATGTTTTATATTAGAGATGCTCTTAGGCCCAAAAGTAGATTCAAATCAAGAAGAAAAACATCTACAAACAAGCTCACATCAGTAACACTTCGGTTATTGCTTTTGCCAACCGCTGCTTCCAAAAAAAGCAACAGAAATCTACCTAGCTAGTACAAATTTGATCGAGGTTAGATGGTACAATGCAAATTAAAACCATTCAATTCATTCCTAATTTGTTGCCAAGTGTCTTTACAATCTCGTTTTCTTCATTTTGCATAATTTTTTCACAACTTTTTAACCACCAACATTAGTTGCAATGGAGATGCCTACTAGCTGCTGGTCACTATTATGCTCTGATGCTTCAGTTCATTCAATTCTAATGTTGATGCACCTTGAAGAAATCATAAATCATGGACCCAAATATATACATAGATATATAATGCATAGATTCAGAGTTTGTTTAGAGGAACTGGCCGGGAAGTTGCTAGTGCTCAAGTATTGGATATGTATAGTTGAGAGGAATTGCGGCCTTGGTAATATCCTTAAATGTTCCTTAAAATAAGAAGCCTATCCATCCGCTTGCTTAGTGGATGGGCAGGCCAGGAGACATAGGAGCCTCAAGGCTCCATTCCCATTTCTCCGATTCTCTCACTGATGTGGGGTAAGTAGGGAAACAAAGGGGAGCCGCTCTGTAGCTAGTCTTTATTTTTATTTTTAAATTTTTTTAAAATATTATTATTATTATTATTATGAAATATATGTATAGTCTTTAGATTATTTTAAATGTTAATTGCTAATTTAAACAACAAATTTTACTAAACACCTTTTTACAAATTGTTGATATACTCCGTTAGTCAAATTAAACCCGTTAACACAATTCACTATTTGCTTATTGTTAATTGCTAATAGCTGATTGTCCAAGAAGGCCAATATGTTATGATATGAAGATAAAGAAGTGAGTAAAAGACATTTTTGGTCCTAGACTTATAGTGGCACGGACAATTTTAGTCCTTTATAAAAAAATCAGACAATTTGTGGACACTATTATTGTGACGAGGACAATTTTGGTCCTCCGTCACTCTTTTCCGTTAAATGCCCCGTTTGAGAGGGGTATTTTCGTCTTCTTCGGAGTTTGAGATGTTGAACGGGTCTCCATCTGATGGCAATCGCTTTCTGCATCTCCATTCTCATTTACAGGCAACAAGATTGAAGCTCCAACGCATTCTGAGAGCCTCAGATACGATTACTACGACGAAACTTGCCTTCAGGCGGAGCACATAGTCCAATCCGTCGTTAGGCGCCTTTACATGACGCGCCCTAGAATTGCTCCTCAACTTTTGCGGCTCGTTTTCCATGACTGCTTCATTCAGGTGATGTTTCCAGTTCGAATTCTTAACTGGCAGAATCTCTTGGTGATTTGTATTTGGTTCTGCTAGTTTATATTCAACAATCCGAACTTGAATTTCATCTCTATTGTTTCTTAAGTATGTTTTTTTTTTTTTTTTTTTTGCTATTCAACTGCTGTCGGCTGTCGCTTCTGCAAATTTTGTGGTTATAAATTACTTTGTAGTTCATACTGATTCTAGTGGTTTGTATAGGTTTCTACATATGAAATTTTAGTTCCTTTGTCTGAGATTGGCGTTGATATTGTGATTTGAGTTCTAGATTTATTTATGATTAATGCTGAAATTAGGGAGTGATTGCATCTGCTATATTATAGCTTTTGGTGAAATGTTTGGATTATGGGAATAGTTCCACAACTCTGTAAAATCTGTTTATGATTAATGTAAAATCTGTTTATGTTTATGTAAAATCTCTGACATATATATATATTATTTTCTTCCTCCATTTGCATATAATAAGTGAGTCTTAGTATTCTAAGTTGGGGGTCTATTTTGCCGTTCAATGAAGAAGCTTTCCAATCTTGGGGTTTTGACTGCATCACAGGGGAAGGTTCGCGTAAATTGCCGAAAAGTTCACTGAAATCGTATCCGACCGTTCGCCGCCTCCAGCCTTGCTTTGCACGCACAAACACACCATTAAATTGAAGCAAATCGAGTGAGGATTTTAGCAAATTAGCTCCACAAATTGCGAGGTATCAATTGATGAATTCTCTCCAAATATAAAACCTCATGAAGATTGATGATTTCTCTCCAAAAATAAAGCCAAGACTACTTGAAAGGACTAAAAACTGTCCAACCCCTAATAGGGTTGGCCATTCTTCATTCTGCATCACCATCGCTAGTTTCAGAGCTTGAGAAAATAGTGGGAATGGTCTTGGAAGAAGGAGGGATGATGAAAAGACGCAAATACCCCCTCTCAAACGGGGCATTTAACGGAAAGAGTGACGGAGGACCAAAATTGTCCTCGTCACAATAAGAGTGTCCACAAATTGTCTGATTTTTTTATAAAGGACTAAAATTGTCCGTGCCACTATAAGTCTAGGACCAAAAATGTCTTTTACTCTAAAGAAGTGGTGGATGCATTATCAACTAACTTGGTGTCAACTTCGCATCATCTCATATTTTGGTGTAATCAACACTACAAAAACTCAACATTCACCTAAAATCATCAATGTGATAAGCTCATCAATGTGTCTCAGCTCTAATAATTTTTTATATAAGATGTGTTGAGATTACAAGAACAAGAAACAATAATAATGGCTGAAAGTAAAGGGTAAAGAAGATAAGATTTACGTGGTTCGGCAAAGTGCCTACATCCACGGGAGTGAAACAATTCTTATATTCATAGTGATGGTAATGGTGGTGACACAATCCTTTAGGGATACAACCAATATATTTATAGGTCTACCCGTTTCACTCCTACTCCTAGTATGAGACAAACACTTATTCCTAATCCATATATGAGACAAACTCAACAATCTCCACCTTGGCGAATATGCTCTTTAGGAGAAAAGATAACTCAACGATACCAATTTGTTGAGATTACAAGAACAAGAAACAATAATAATGGCTGAAAGTAAAGGGTAAAGAAAATAAGATTTACGTGGTTCGGCAAAGTGCCTACATCCACGGGAGTGAAACAATTCTTATATTCATAGTGATGGTAATGGTGGTGACACAATCCTTTAGGGATACAACCAATATATTTATAGGTCTACCCGTTTCACTCCTACTCCTAGTATGAGACAAACACTTATTCCTAATCCATATATGAGACAAACTCAACAAGATGGAAGGGGTAGACCCAAGGAAAACAAAGTTTACATATAACTATCTGAGGCTAGTCGCCATGCTGGGATACCGTAGCTATCATCTTGTAGCAGTGCCTTTACGTCTTGTATTGAGGTATCGAGAACTTGGATGCCCTTTGGGAGATTTCTGGAGATAGCAGCGAGTTTGTCTGCTACGCCATTCTGCTCGCGGAAGATTAGGGAGACTTTCCATTCTTCGACCTTACTTAACTCCTTTTCGCAAGCATTGATTATGTTCTGTGCGATCACATTGTCAATTTTACCATTTGTAATGCCTGTTACCAGCTCCTTGCAGTCGCTTTCAATGTCTAGATAAGCTAAGCCTTTTGATAGTCCCAGCTGGATTCCTTTTAAAAGGGCCCAAGCTTCAGCTGCTAGTGGTGAGCATATGCCAATCCCCAAAGTGAAGCCACCTTTCCATGCTCCATTCCAGTTCCTTATGACGCCTCCTCCTCCTGCCCTGCCTGTGTTCAGGTCGACCGATCCGTCTATGTTGATCTTAACTCGGTCTTCCAATGGTTTGATCCACTTTTTGAGTCCCCAGGATTGATTACTTTGGTGAGACTTAGCGCCTCTGGTCTTGGCAAATGCTGTAGTTATGTTTTCGAGTTGGCCTTTAATCCAAGAAATCTTGGAGTTTAGGGAGAATTCAACGCCGTTGAAGATAGCTTCGTTGCGTCATTTCCACAGCCACCAACATGTTAAAGCGAATAGAGTGCTACTACTTGAAGGGCTTCTATTAAGCGTACCTTTGACTCCTAAATCCAACCAGTCTGAGAATGGCTTGAGAGCTGTTGCGCAATGGTGATCGGGGGAGATCAATTCCCAGACTTCTTGTGCCAGTGGACTCCATATGTCTCAGCTCTAATAATTTGACAAATCAAAATAAATCTTTATAATTAAAAAAACATTGTATAAAATAATAATTTATGAATTGAGTCTATGATTTAAACATAATTGATGGACTAATACCGTCATTTTCATTTTTTATAAAATACTCATTTCCTTAAGCAAATTAAAAACCAGCATGTGCGGATTCGTTGGCCATGTGATGGGTTGGTGTTCTCGACTCTCGAGAGATGAAACTCCAAAACCATCACCTTCTTCGTTGAAATTTCTCATAACTCACTCTGATCTTCTACCTACCTCAAACTTGCAATTCAAACAGAAAAAAAGTGAGTGTGTGAGAAAGAGAGATGGGTTATGTTGCTTTAACTTCTCTAAAGACAACAATTGAGCTTCAGTTTCTGCAACCCATCCCAAGAGTACTTCCTCTTCATCTTCATGATGATCAAGTAGCACCCATCATCAAATCTTTCTATGAAAACCTTTCTATTTTGCAGGCCTTTCTGGAAGTGAAATCCAGAGCCGGTGGTGCTGCAATCAAATATTTTGGAAGCCTAATAAGAGACTGTGCACTCAAAGTTGAAGATGACATGGAAATACAGCTAAGCAACTTTGTGGTGGCCAAAGCCAAAGACGACCCAGTGCATCAAGAAGCAGCTTCCCAGCAACTCTGTCAAATCTTCCAACAAGCACAAGAAAAGACTGCAGATGTGGTGGAGATTATCAACTGCGGAAAAGAGTATAATAAGAGACAGAATGATGATTTAACTTATCTCAAGAGAATAATAGATCATCATCATATGAAGTCTATACAATCCAACGCGAGGAGGGTGGCTTATGATCGAATTCAAACCCTATTCAAATCTCTCATTCAAAGTCTTTCTTCTTTGCGAGGATTTCTTTATACATCCAAACTTCGTGCTGCAATCAGCAAAGATTTGGAAACCAAAATAAGAGATTTAGCTGTAGATGGCATCAAGATACAACTCAGCAGTTTTGTTCTGGCCAAAGACACAGTACATGAAGAAGAAGCTTTCCAGGAATTGTGTCAAACCTTGCAACAAGCAGAAGAAAAGAGGGTACTAGAGCTGGTGGAGATCATCAACAAAGAAAAGGAGAGACAGAAGACTTGTGAATGTTGTGATGATTTAACTAATTTCTTGAGAAGATTAATGGATACTCGTTATCGTAGGTCGTCTTATATCACACCCAGCGCATGGGTGCCTGACGACGTTCAAACACCACTACAATCTCTCCATGAAAATCTCTTTGCTTTGCAAGAATTTGTACTGAAATCCAAGTTTGGTGGATCCGGAGCTGAAATCCAAATCAGGCACTTTGTAATCAAAGCTAAAGAAGACATCGAAAAACAATTTAGAAACTTTTGTGTGGCCAAAGAAGAGCAAAGCCTGCCAAAAGAAGCTTCAGAACAACTCATTCAAACCTTGCATCATGTAACAGAAAATGCAGCACAGCTGTTGAGCACTATCCACAACACAAGAAGCAATGAAGCTGCTCATAATGATGAGGCCAATGATACTCAGTCTGTGTGCTATCCAAAGCTTGAGGAGGGCACAATAATGGTGGGTCGTCAAAATGACGTTAGTATCATAAAGAATCGACTCTTCAGTAGCTTTGAAGGTGTAAAAGTAATCCCAATTATTGGGATGCCAGGCATAGGGAAGACTACTCTAGCAAGAAAAATCTTGGAAGATCAATCAGTTGCATTCAATTTCCAGGTACGAGGATGGGTTACAGTGACTCAAAATTACAATCAGACCAAAGTGCTACGCGACCTTCTCCGGTCAATTTCACCAAATCATGAAATTATAAACGAAGTCCATCTTCGGGAGCAGGTTCGTGAATGCTTGAAGGAAAAGTCGTATCTAATTGTTTTTGATGACATATGGAGCACTTACCATTGGGATCGATTAAAAGACTTATTTTGCAATTCTGCAGTGAATAATGGAAGTTGCATATTGCTGACCACTAGATTCTATGGAGTGGCTGACTATGCTTGCACAATCAAAGGTACATATCATGTTATGAGTTTACTAGATCCAAATGAAAGTTGGGATCTATTCTGTACTATCTTTCCTCTTCAGAGGTATAGGGCACCAAGTTTTGGAAAATTCAGGAGTCACTTGTTCCATGTTGTGGAAATATGTGAAGGATTGCCATTGTCAATTGTGGTAGTTGCAAAGCGCTTATTTGAATGCAAAAACAACATACAACATGAATTGAAAAAGATTGAAAAGGAAATAGAATTGTTGGGAATTCTAGATTACAATGCACTCATTCCCATGTACAATCAGTTGCCAGAAGAATTGAAAGTTTGTTTTTTATATCTTGGAGTCTTTCCAAAGCGCAGTGAAATTCAAGTTAAAACACTTCTTAGGTTATGGATTGCTGAAGGATTTGTGAAGCCATGGATGAATAATGAGGAGTTTGAAAGGACTGCTTATTGGTACTTAAAGGACCTCATTCATAGAAGTCTTGTGTTAATAAGCAAACAGACTCTTGATGGTCAAATTAAGACTTGTAGGGTGCATAGTGTCATGCATAACATCTGTTTCAGAGAGGCACAAAAAGAGGGAATTTTATGTGCGGTAAATACTCGGCAACTCCCAAGGTGGTCATTAAATGCATTTGCAAAATCGTGTCGTTGGTTAAGTTTATGCCGACATAGATTTGACTATTATGTGTTGTTTAGTTCAAACAACCCTCGTTCCATTTTCTTCTTTCAGGAAAACACTGAAATATTTGTATCCTTGAAGCTGTTAAGAGTTTTGGCATTTGTCCAATCTTCGTTCCTCCAAAGAGTGCCAAAGCAGCAATTAGGGGATTTGATATTTTTAAGATATTTATCGGTAACACAATGGTTTGAAGGCCTGAGTGATGTTGTGTCAAGTAATGTGAATTTGCAGACACTTATTGTTTCCGGTAGTGAGAGTGAATCACAAGTTGGAGCACCTATTGTCCATTTGCCATCAACAATTTGGGAGTCACGACAGTTAAGGCATCTTGAACTTGGCACTTGCTATGCTGTCAATCCTCCAAGCATGGTAAAAGAGAATTTGCAAACATTATCTTGGGTAGGTCCAACTCATTGCAGAAAGGAAGTGTATTCTAGTTTTCCAAACATGAAAAAACTGAAAATATTCTGTAAAGAAGACTCAGAGCCGAGTCACACTGGTGGATCATCCAGCAAACGCATCATTTTGGATAAATTGGGATATTTATATGGGCTTGAGAGTTTAACAATTTCAGTTTGTATTGGCAGTTTTGTAACCCTTCCAGAAAGATGTATGTTTCCTTTACGACTAAAGAAGCTGAGGTTGAGTGGAAGTTGTGTTTCTGGGTGGGATTTAAAGGTAATTGGGAGGTTGAAATGTCTTAAGGTGCTGAAGCTGGAAAATGTGTTCCATGAAGAAGTGTGGAGAGTATGTGAAGGAGAATTTGATGAATTAAACTTCTTGTTCCTTGAAGATAAAATACTGAAGCGGTTGGAGGCTGTCGAATATTCTTTCCCCCTTCTTGAACGCATAAGTCTAAGATTTTGTAATTGTTTGGAAGAGATTCCAAGCAGTTTTGGAGAAATTTTCTGCTTGAAGTCAATAGATTTGGATAGGTGTAGCCGTCCTTCCATTATCGCTTCTGCAAAGGATATTCAAGAGAAGCTAAAGAAGAATTTTGGAAAAGAAAATTTTGAGGTTAGAAGGAAGCTCAGGCTTGTTCATTCCTTTGTATTAGATGCTCAACTTCTTTGCAAAATCTGTTACGATTTAATTTTTTTCTGTATTTTGCATTACTTGATCATAGATCAAAATCCAAGGGCAGGGGCAAGGGCCTGAATATGTAGAAGATGTTGAGGTTAGAACGAATCGAAGTTATGGCTGCCTCGTCTCATTCATTCTTAATTTTCTTGTTTTTCTTTTTGATTAGTATTCCTCATTTTTTTTTTTTTTTTTTTCTGTATTTTGCATGCTTCAAAATGAAGGAGGAGAGTGAATGTGATGAATCAACATCATATCATTGTTGATGGATAGATGTATCACTCTGGTGTGTATGTGTTTCAGTACAGTTGGTGAATTCTTCTGATCTGATGATCCCATTTGTTTACAAAATTAAATTTGTTACTATTAATTTCTTTATCTAATCCCATTTCATTTTCTCCATTTTTGCATAGCTCAAAATCAATGGTGCTGTATATGATGAACGGCCTAAAGCCATGGAAAGAAGGAGTCCATATAGAAGAGGTTTGGCCGGGTTTATAGTGAATTAAGTATTACTCTCTTGTCCCATTTTATCTGTATGTTTATTATTTATTGGTCAAATTAACCATTTTTTTCATAGCCCGCTTATTTTTTTTATTAATTTTAAATTTAATTTTTTGTGTTTAATAATATTTGTAATGTACTTTCTAAATATATAAATTTTATATACTAATACTAAACTTAATATTTTGAAAAATTGAACAAAAAATGGGACAGAGGGAGTATTAGAAAACTGCATGCATGGCATGTTTGAGGAGCTAGGCTACATAACCCTAATTTGCATACATTTATTGTTTCCAGTGATGAACCAACAACTTGGAGCTCCTACACTTCATTTGCCCTCCAAAATTTGGGAGTAACCACACTTGAGGCATCCCAATTCCCAGAGTGGTTAAAATGAATTTGCAAATATTTTCTTGTGTGAGTCCAACTCATTGTGAAAGGGAAGTGTATTTCAATTTTTCAAACATAAGAATATTATTATTTTTTTAATTAAGAATATTTGGTGCCTAGTCATCACATTGATAGTTCTTCTAGTAATCCTATCATTTTGTATAATTTGGACTATTTAATTTGGAATGGCTTGAAAGGCTTAGCTTGTTCAAACACCAACAAAATTATATTTATATGTGAATGGAATCTTTAAACTGTCTAAGTTTTTTTTTTTTTTTTTTGGTAGAAATAAACTGTCAACTTTAGGCTGTCCTTACCCCTGCCAATATCATATTGGCAAGATGAGTTGGACAATGCCATGTATGCTTTTTGTTTTTTTTTCTTTTTTTTTTTTTAAATAGTGAGTTGGATTGCAAGTTTGCTCTGCATGCAAACATGCAATCCATACAAAAAGCTGCCGCTGTACTTTTTTTTTTTAGTTTTTTTTAATAGTTTTTTATTTAGTTTATTTAATTTTGTTTCCTTTCTTTTATTTTTTTTATTTTTTGTTTTGTATTTTGCCATATTAATGTTTTTATATTTAATGTGTAATATTTTTTTAATAAAAAAATATATTAAAAGAGAACATAACATTTCATTGATTTAGAAATACAATGCATACAAATTAATTCCACCATACTTACTCATCTAAAAACTTCTTCATTTGCTTATCGTACAATTGTTTTTGCGCTTCGTTCATACTTGATGTATCTAGTTGCATAAGCTGAATGAGAAGTCTATTTTTCTCAGTTTGTTGTTGTTGTTGCAGCCTTTCTTCTTGTCGCTTCATATATTGTTTCATGAGGTTTATTTTTTCCATTTCCACATTGACTTGCGTTTCAACTTGCTCGCCCAAACTTTTTGATGACGTTGACTGTGTTGTTGATTGCATTCTTTTTCCTTTCGCCTTAGAAGCGTCCCACCTGTCTCACTTGGTTGTGAATTTGATGATGAATATGTGTATTTACCTGACTCCGTATTTTTTGTTCACTTTGGACGTTCATCTCTGGTTAAGTCAACATCAATGCCACTTCCCGCTTGGTTACACCATTTCTCTTCCTTCCTTAGCACTTCCCAAGCATGCAAAAACATAAAATTTTCCTTCTGAATCTCGTGATATAATTGCATGGCCCTATTTTTTTTTTATCAGCCTCATTTAAGCCACTTTCCCTCCGATGCAAAATCTGTTCATAATAGCCGGCGAATTTTAAAACCGAATGACTTAGCCTCCCCCAACGATTCTGCAATCCCATTTTATTCCTTTTGGCTTGCTCAAGTTGACTCCGGTATAGATTATAAAATTCTACAACGCGATTCCAAAAGTTATTACCACTTTGATCATTTCCAACTTCAGCATCTTTACTAATGTTGAGCCATGCGCTGCATAACAGCATGTCATCCTTATTTGTCCATCGACTTTTCAATATGCCTGGTGGTCGTGTTTCTTGAGGTGTTGGCATTTCTTGAGTGGAGTACTCAGGAAATTCTCGCAAAGGTATATTTGTCGTATGAGTAGGATGAGAAACCCCAGTGGGAGTAGACATTGGAGTATATATAAATAAACCTAATATAGGGTATATGTTTATAATATATTTTCCGTGCATCGCACGGGACAAATACTAGTTGGAGTAAAAGTAGAATATGATGGATGATAGGTTGGGGGAACACCTTGAAACAAGTATGGTAATTGCTGATAATTCACATTGCTCATTCCAGGAAGAAAGTGGAATTGAGTGATTGGAGGTTGTGGGTTTTGATTGGCTTCATTAGGGTCATTCTGTGAAAGTAGTGAGAAGTTAAATAATGGATCGCGTGGAGGATCCATTTGAAGGTTTCAAAATATTTCGTAAAGGAAGAATGCAAAGGAAGGAAGAAGGCAAATGATGGATGAGGTAATATGCAAGAATGGTGGATTACTTATACGTGGGATGATACAAAACTTTTCTTCAACTTATTATTACATATTCCATACACAAATTTCCTCCACCTAATTATTAGATTCCATACACCCAATTTCTCCACCTAATTATTAGATTCCATACACAAAATTTCTCCACCTAATTATTAGATTCCATTTTTAAATTTCCTTCTACGTATGATTATATTCCATACTCAAACTTCTTACAAACTCAGATGATATTTGTACACAAATTAAGTACAGAAATGATGATATTCTCTACCCAAATTTCCTTCAAAAAATGATGATCCATTATTTATATGTAGGATGATACACAAATTTTCTTAAACTAATTATTATATTCCATACACAAATTTCGTCCACCTAATTATTAGATTCCAAACACAAATTTCCTTCTACGTATGATTATATATTCCACACCCAAACTTCTTACAAACTCAGATGATATTCCATACACAAATTTTTTTCAACTAATAATTATTATATTCCAACTCAAATGATATTCTCTACCACTACAAGAAATGATGATCCATTATTTAAACGTAGGATGATACACAAATTTCTTACACACTCATTACTCTTTCTTTCATATACTATGGATGATGAGTGGAACTCAATGGGTGATTCTAATTCATTTTATTCTGAATTTTCAACTGAAAATTATGAAAATCCTCCCTTCTCTAACTCATCTTCTTCATCCCAAGACCCAGATAATCCTTTTTCTGAGCAAAATATCATTGAGTGGTTCATGGATGATACTCTATCGAACCTAATAAACCTACGACGAGAAGCTATAGAAAATGAGGCTGCATCCTCTGGGCGTAGAAGAAGGCCAAGACGGGTCATTGAGAGAAACCGTGAAGAAGCATATCAACGTTTGTATGTTGACTATTTCTCTAATAGTCCAACGTACACCGACGATATATTTCGGCAAAGGTTTCGAATGCGAAGAAATATATTTCTTCGCATAGTTGAAGGTGTTAAAAATTATGACCAATATTTCCAAAGTTCTATAGATTCTACCGGTAGACAGAGCTTTTCCACGCTACAGAAATGTACTGCAGCAATGCGTATGTTAGCGTATGGGAGTTCTGCAGATTCCATTGATGAGAATATACGAATGGGTGAGACCACTATAATGAAGTGTATGCAGAGATTTGTTTAAAGTATAAATGATGTGTTTGGGAAAGAGTACTTGAGAAGGCCAAATGTTGTAGACGTACAAAGGCTAATGCAAATTGGAGAACAAAGGGGCTTCCCAGGTATGCTAGGGAGTATTGATTGCATGCACTGGGAATGGAGAAATTGTCCAACTGCCTGGCATGGACAATATGTTAGAGGAGATCACGGCTATCCAACCATTATACTTGAAGCTGTTGCTTCTGCAGATTTGTGGATATGGCATTCTTTCTTTGGTCTTGCAGGTACATTAAATGATATCAATGTGTTGGACCGATCTCTCATCTTCCACGAGGTCTTGGAAGGTAAAGCACCTCAGGTAAATTTCGTTGTTAATGGTAACCATTACAATTTGGGTTATTACTTAGCAGATGGAATATATCCAAGTTGGGCAACCTTTGTGAAGTCAATCCCCTTACCTCAAAGTGAAAAACATAAATTATTTGCAAAGAAACAAGAAGCTGCAAGAAAAGATATAGAAAGAGCATTTGGAGTGCTCAAAGCAAGATTTGCTATCATTTCTAACCCGGCACGCATGGGCTCCAAAGAAACACTTGGACAAATTATGAGAGCATGTATAATCATTCACAATATGATTGTCGAGGATGAACGAGATTCATATGCTATTGATTATAATTATACGAATGAAAGTGTGAATTGTAATGTATCTGCACCTGAAAATAGTCCTAGCCACTTCCTTCGAAATGATGATTATATTCGAAATCATGCAATGATTCGCAATAGGCCAACAAACCATCGACTACGAGAAGACTTGATTGAGGAGATATGGAATCGGTTTGGTGGAGAAGAGAATTAATGAATAAATGTATTTGCTTTCAATGTAATCCGTTAGTTGTAATGTCTTAATTTTTAATGCTTTGAGTGCTTTCGTAGTTGTAATTTGTTTCATTTCAGTGTTGTCGTAGTTGTAATTTGTACTTGGGTTAATTTTTATGAATTCAATTACTTTGAATTTATACGGTTCATTTGAGTTTTAGTTTTACAATTCAAATCGTGATATAATATGCATCCGGTTATATACCATACATAATACAAATAATTTCTTACATTATTTTTTAAAATAAATTCATTAAAATTACGTGTCTAAAATTTATGTTGATAAAGATACATTTTTTTTGTAAGATTGATATACATACATTCATTACTATACATAAATTAATTCATTAATACATACATTTAGTTTTTCCATTAATACATACGTAATTAGTTATTTTCACATTTGTTATATTTAATATTTAAATATAAGTTATATATTGATATAAATAAATAATGTTGAAGACAAAATAATATTTATTAAGAAAAAAATATTAATTTTTTAAAGTGATGTGAAATTGGGGTCCACTTTTGAAGGTTGATTGGATTTGCAGGGATGTAGTGTGAATAGTAGATAATTTGCAAATGGGATGATGTGGAAGTGGGACCCATTTTTTAGAGTGGGAGATGTTTGCAGGGGTAAGGACAGCCTTAATGTAGCTTAACTCACGTACGCCTCATCATATCCTTTCTTTAAATAAAATTCTTCCATTAAAAAATTATAGATTATAGATTATAGATTACTTTATTATAATGGATTAAATAAAATAAAAAACTTATAACTACTTTTATCTTACATATTAATTTGAGAATTAATAGAAAATCCTTATAATATAATAATAAAATTCTCAAAAGTTACTCACTTTTTTTTTTAATGCCACTGACTCTATTACATTATAGTATCTGTCCAAACACACTTTCTCAACCTATTAAAACACAAAGGGAAAACAATGCCTCTACTAAGGTTCGATCTCATGCCTTCCCATATGAGAAAGGTCACTACATGTCATCTGGGTACAAGGTGCTTGACATATACTGCATTGATTATTTCACTTTTGATCCCACGACTATTAGATTATTTCTACATTTGGTCATCTATTTTTTTTTTCATATTTGGTCCTATAACTATTCGATCATTTTCACATTTGGTCCCCCAACTATTATTTTTTTCACATTTGGTCCCATGACTTTTAAACTCTTGAATTGCCACATTTGATCCTCCGGCCTAATTTCCGATCACTGGTAACCGCAGTTTTTTCTCTATGTCATTGGACATGAGTGCATAATGGTCAAGTGACTTATTTTGAAGGACACAATTGTCATTTTTACGACATTTTTCAACTAAAAAATTTGGTCACCAGTGATCAAAAATTAGATCAGATGACTAAATGTGGCAATATTTTAAAAATTGTGGGATCAAATATGGAAAAATTAATAGTCGGAGATCAAATGTGGTTATAGTCCAATAGTCGTGGCACAAAAAAAAATGAAAAAATTAATAGTCCGGGACCAAATATAGAAATGACCCAATAGTCCTGAGACAAAAAAAAAAAAAAAAAAAAAAAAAAAAAAAAAAAAAAAACTCCATAGTTAAACAAGAGAGCTTAGACAATCAGATAATAATATTATTAGTAATATTTGTTGATTTAAATGATTTGGTTAATTGCCTATAGAGTCATTTAAAACCAAAAAAAAATGTAGTTTTTGCTGGCTTTGTTTAAATTTCAGTCATTCATTTACTAGCCAGCAAAAGGCTCTCTCTTTTACTCTCATCTTTTGCAATTGCATTTTCTCATACAAACAAACACACAAAAAGAGAGAGTGATAGGCTTATATTGCCTTAACTTTCTCTGATAGCCATCTTCGATTGTCTAATAGTTTTGGATGCTCCCTCCTCAGTCCTCAGCTCTTCTAGATGTGTTTCCTTAACCTATCGTGATGGTTTGCAGGGCACTTATCTTGTATGTCGCAGCTGGCGCATTTCAAGAGGCATTGGCAGCACTGCGTGAGGCACAGCAACCAGACACAGCAGCAATGTTTATTCTTGTCGAGTTTGGATTTGGATGACGAAGCTATAGCAGCTGTGAAGGATAAGTTGGTTAACTTGCCCGGACTGAGTCCTGAAAATGTAGACGTGATTCCAGTTGTTGAATATTATGGGCAATACCAAAGAAAACTAATCCATCTTTGCATGGATTCACTACCATCCTCTGATTAAGTAGACTTGACTCCATACCTCTTACTTTCATTTAGGTTGGTAAAGGTGGTATATATCTTCTCTTGGTGCTTTCTTCATATATTTATGATTAATTCTTTGTGGATCCAGAAGGTCTGTAAATGTACTTTTGTATTTATTATATTGGATGGTACATCCATTCATTCATTAAATGGACACATTTTGGGAAAATGATATCAGAAACAATGCTTGGTGTAGGGGATGCAGAAGCCTTTTGTAAATATTTTGCTAAAATGCAACAGAGCGATCCAAACTTCTTTTATGTGATGGATGTTGGTGAAGATTCTTGATTACGAAATTTGTTTTGGGCTGATGGGAGGAGTAAAGTTGCATATGAATCTTTTGCTGATTTGATTACCTTTGATACAACTTATCTCACAAATAAGTATGACATGCCTTTTGCTCCTTTTGTGGGAGTAAACCACCATGGACAATCTGTATTGTTTGGTTGCGGGTTGTTGAGCACAGAAGACACTAACTCATTTGTGTGGTTATTTCAATCTTGTTTAAATTGCATGTTAGGACGCCACCCAAAAGCCATTATTACAGATTAGTGTAAGGCCATGCAAAATGCTATTGCGGTTGTATTTCCAAATATAAAGCATAGGTAGTGTTTATGACATATCATGAAAAAACTTCCTGAAAAATTGAGGGGATATTCTAAATATGAAGAAATAAAGGAAGCCTTGCAAAGTGTTGTTTATGATTCTTTAAATGAAAATGGATGGTCACTATTGATTGACACCTATGATCTCAATGAGAATGATTGGTTAAAGGGATTATACAAAGAAAGACAACGTTGGTTCCTACATATGTTAAACATACATTTTGGGCAGGCATGTCTACTACTCAACGAAGTGAAAGCATGAATGCTTTTTTTTGATGGATATGTCAACTCTAAAACAACTTTGAAGGTATTTGTTGAACAATATGAAAAGGCATTGGAAAGTAAAGTAGAGAAGGAGAAAGAAGCAGATTTTCATTCTTTAAACTCTATGTATGAATATCTTAGTAATTATGAGATGGAAAAACAATTTCAAAGACTTTATACAAATAAAAAATTTAGAGAGTTCTAAGAGGAGTTAAAAGGAAAATTTTATTGTTATCATTCTCTAATAAGAGATGAAAATCCAAGTTTTGTGTATGAAGTTGTAGAAGATGTAAAAGTTGGAGACAAAAGAAGAGATGTTAAGTTCATGGTTGCTTTTAATGAAGTTGAGTGTGAAGTAAAATGCAATTGCCACTTGTTTGAATTTAGGGGAATTTTATGTAGACATGCTCTTTTGGTGCTCATTTTAAGAAAGGTGAGTGAAATCCCTTCTAGATACATTTTGTCTCGATGGAGAAAAGATTTGAAACGTGGATATACTTGTATTAGAAGTAGTTATAATTTGTCTTGTAAAGAAACTCAAAGATGTGAACAAATGTGTGATGCATTTCGTGAGGTTGCTATTCTTGCCGCAAGTGAAGATGAAAAATATAAGCGTGTGATGGATGGCATAAAAGAGCTAAAATCATCGATCATGAATGATGAAGTAATTAATAGCACCACACAAGCATCATTTTTACCACAAGATAATGAAGTTGACAAGCAAAATATGTCAAGTGGTGCAAATAAGGTTTTAAGTCCATTAGTTACTTGAAGAAAAGGTCGTCCTCCAACTAAAAGAAGAGTTTCAAGGTTGGAACAAGTGGTGGAAAGTCTTAAAAAGAAAAAGAAAAGGAAACAAGTTGAAGAGATGGATCCGATAAAAAGAAATCATGGCAAAGACAAGTATGATATGTTTATTAATTAGATTTCATTTGTTTATAGGGAAAATCAACGATTTGGTCCCTCAATTGTTAGCGAAATATCAATGTAGTCCCTTAATCGCGTAATCATCGATTTAGTCCCTGGAAATAACTGTTTTTAGTTGATTTAGCCCCTCCGACCGTAGTCCGTCCAAAACCCGGCGATAGCTCCGATTTGTCATGGGTAATTTTTTCATTTCACTTCTTTAGTCTTTTTCTTACCTGGGCCGGTGAAGTTAAGTGTCGCAGCTGAAGTTAATGCATCATTGGAGAAAAATCCACCAAAATCCTTCAGGTCGATCCTCCGCGGCGCGTGGCGGCAGGTGCGCGCGCTGAGATTCTCGCGATCTAGTCCTCTCATGGGCATGTTCAATGACGGCGGTTCGGAGTTTCCGAGGTTCATCGTCGTCGGCTGGGTGAAATTCGTTGGCAGCCTGGTGGACATCGAGGACTGTCTCGCAGTTGAAATCTACAATCCGTGCTCAGATTCTTGGGAGCTCTGTCCGCCATTGCCGCCGGAGTTCAACACGTGGAATTCATCCCAATCCCTATGCTCAGCTCTCTTCAACCAAAAATTCTTCGTCTTAGGGATCCATTCTTGTTTCATCTCATCCTTTAACCTCAAAACCCGCCAATGGAGCGGCGTCCAAACTCTCCGGCCGTCGGGGGCGCAGTTCGGCTTCCTGATTTCATCCAACGACCGCCTGATCCTGGCAGCTCTCTTCAACCAAAAACTCTTCATCTTAGGGATCGATATGTTTATCAGGACCGGCTACTGCAATTCAATATGGGTCTGGAGCAATATCTGGCTTCTTCAGTAATGATAATGTTCAAGTTGGTGATCTCATCGTAAAACATCAGGTGAATTTGGGTCTTTGCTTTGGTTTCTACAATGTTATGGGTTGACATTTGAAATATAATGGTATTTGTGTATGGCAGGACTTTATTGAGGCAACTAGAGGGCCAAGTTTGACATTTTTGGTTGCCAAGTTTGATGGTATATTGGGTCTTGGCTTCCAGGAGATTTCAGTTGGAAATGCTGTTCCAGTTTGGTATGAAAGTTTTCCTTCAAAATTTAACTACATTCACCTTATCCTTAGAAAATACATTCTGGGATTTATATATTGTTAGAATTTTAGTATCCTTTTTCATTTAATTACTTTTTCTGACGCTTCCCATGTACCAGGTACAACATGGTTGATCAAGGTTTAGTTAATGAGCCTATCTTCTCATTTTGGCTCAACTGGAATGCAGAAGAGGAAGACGGGTCCAATGGAGCGGCGTCCAAACTCTCTGGCCGCCGGGTGCGCAGTCCGACTTCAATTCCTGATTTCATCCAACGACTGCCTGATCCTGGCAGGGCTCTGCAACTCCCCCGGCGCCGGCGCAGGCGCCGCGCCGTCCTTTAACCTCCGGAAGATCGACGAGGAGACCATGGAGTTCAGCGAGATGGCGCCGCGGAGGATCGACCAGAAGGATTTGGTGGATTTTGCGTTAACTTCAGCTGCGACACTTAACCAAAACATCGGCCCTGGTGAGAAGAAGACTAAAGAAGTGAAATGACAGAATTACCCATGGAAAATCGGAGCTATCGCCGGGTTTTGGACGGAGTACGGTCGGAGGGGCTAAATCAACTAAAAACAGTTATTTCCAGGGACTAAATCGATGATTACGCGATTAAGGGACTACATTGATATTTCGCTAACAATTGAGGGACCAAATCGTTGATTTTCCCTTTGTTTATATTTGATCAAATAGTTTATATTCACTCCTTCATTTATTTAATGTTGTAGAGTTCTATAAGTTATGATGATATTGATTGTGTACCTATTCCATCATCTCCTCATAAAGTCGATGAAATGGGGACACAAGAAAGTTTTGTAACAACAAGCCCGATGATGCGTTTGCAAGGATTTTACATGGTTCCCCAACAAAATGTAAGACATGCTTGCATTACTATGACTATTTGATCAACCTCAAAATATGCTAGGTTTTTAGTAGTTTTTTCTAAGGAGTTGTGCACTAGTTTTGAGTTAGAAGTCGTGTTTTTTAGAGTAAAATATCCTTAAAGTACAACTTAGCATAGAAATACCTTCCCGATTACATTTTATTTATTTTCAGGTATTTTCAGACAGAAAACGTGGCAAAAAGGTCAAAAAGGTCAAGGTCGAGAAAAGTACCCGAACAAGGACCAAGCGCACCAGGACTACGCACGAGAAGAAGGACGGAATGGGAATTATTTCCCATTCACGCCCCTCCTCACGGCGTGAGGGCCCTGTGAACGGGAAATAGAAGCGGCCGAGAAGGTTTCAATGCGGAAGGCTTATAGCCTATTCACGCCGGCCTCACGATGCGTGAATAGGGTGGCGAATACTTAAGGCAAAAATCAGCATTTGGAGAGGGGGGATTTTCAACAATTCTAGAGAGAAGTTTCTTAGAGGTAGCTTTAGGTTTAGGCTAGTTTACATTTTCTCTTTCTAGGGTTTTAGCCTCAAATCTAGATACTTTGGAAGGAAGATTGAAGGTCTAGAGTTTCTATAACTTGGATCTCTCATTTCTCACTACCATTTTGAAGGAATCTAGCTTGGATTTGGTGAAATATAAACTTTATTCTTATTTACTTATCTTTTGCATTTCATCCATTTCCTTATTTCTTGATCTTGGTCTTTATTATGCTTGGCTAAAATTCTAGGGGCAAGGATTGTTGTTTAGATTGCATTTGATTGATTCGTATTGTGATTTTGTGATTTTGGATGTTGTTGGCATGTGTGACTTGTTGGAAGAGTAATTTTGTTAAGACTCTTGTATGTGAGTGCACCACATGCTTGTAGATCTAGGAATGATTGTGTTGTCAAGAGATTGAGACACAATCCTAACCCCTTCTCTTGCAGTTCCTGTCCTTCGATCCGAGAGGGCAAGGATTGGAAAGGAATGTAGGCAAGGTGTTCGATAAAATGCCTCGCAGAGAATGAGAATTCCTACGAGAGGCGTATAGACCGGATTGGCTACGCACTAGCGACGCCATTCATCTTGCCTAGTGTCAAAATACTCTCTAATCACTCAACCTTTGGTATGGCCACCCGTGCAATGCAATCAAAACATAATTCGAGCCCGTTTCCCTTTCCTTTGATTTCATTTTCCCTTTTTACTTTCAAATTGCCCTCCTATTCACTCCCCTCTTGTTAATATCCTTGGTCAACCAAGAACCTCAAACCCAAACGACCTTATTATAAAGCGGGCTTGACGCTTCCACCGCCGGAGAGGGGGTAGTTGTCGTCGCCTTTCATCACCACTATGATACCGCCGGAAATTCAAGGCTCGTCGTAGGAAGCTTGTCGAAAAGCTGCTGCGTGCTCACAGATCTGTATACGTCGGAGGGAAAGTGATGGCGTACACAACCAGCACCAAAACTCATTAATATCTCCTTTATGTTTGGCTGCTACATGCATGCATCTGCTTTCTTATTTATTGTTATTTTATTTCCTAAGTATTGTTATTTTCCTATGTGATGTTTACTATTCCAACCATCTTTGAGTTAATTCTCTCTTTTTCTGTAAGTCTGCTATATAAAGCATGGTTGTAAGCCTTTGGTTGATCATTGAAGAATACAGAACAAAAGTTATCTTGAGTGTTTTCAATTATTTTCGAATTTCCTTTGTTTCGTCCTATATCAGTTTGGTATCAGAGCCATTAATTTCTTGGGCTACGAACGAGATAGCGAATTTTCCTCTCTATTCGTTGGTCCTATAATGGCACATGTTAGCAACAACGGAGGAAACAATCATACCACGAGTGGTGACCGTGGACTTGATGCTCTTTGGGCAGCTTTTCAAACACAAGGAGATAATGTTAACCGCGAGTTTCAAGAAATTCGCAACATCCTCACCAACTTATGCTTAAGACTCGATAATGGAAATGGTGAAGCCCCCGTGGCCGCACCCCAAAGAAGGCACCAACCTCCGGGTAGAAGAGCACATGGAGTCTTACCGTTGGGAAACCCACCCTTTGGCGATACAAATAGCAGTGACTCTGAAGATGAACTCCAAAATCAAGGTGCCCAAGTTCACAGACAAAACCATTATTGGCCAAAGGCTGATTTACCATGTTTTAATGGAAATTTGGACGTAGAAGCCTTCCTTGATTGGTGTTACGAGGTTAAAAAATACTTTGACATGCTAGATATTCCTGAGGACCGCCAAGCTAAATATGTTGCCCATAAATTACGCGGAGGAGTTGCTGCTTGGTGGGAGGTCACTCAAAATAACAGGAGGAGGCAAGGGAAAATGGCAATCACCACATAGAGAAAAATGAGGAAGCTCATGTCAGGAATATTTTTACCCCCTGATTATCAACAACAATTATTTCAAAGGTACCAAAAATGCTCACAAGGATCCCGAAGCGTGAACGAATACACAGAGGAGTTTTATCGTTTGGGAGCTCGTTGTAATCTCTCTGAAACCCCAGAACAACAGACTTCCAGATATATCAACGGGTTGAGATTTAATATTCGTGAGAAAATGATATTAACACCTATCTGGTCTATGGATGAAGCATTTAACATGGAAATACGAGCAGAGGATATTTTCATGCAATCTAGCCAACGAAGGCAGTATTCCAACTCTGTTCCCCGAGGACCTTCAGTACCACCCATGCAAGGTAACACCTCCAACCGACCTATTCCTATCTCACCCCAGCCGACAACATCCAATGATGCAGTTTCATTAAGGAATCCTCCATAAAAACAAAATAATGAGCAACCCACACGGAGTGCAGTACCGAATCCTTATGCCAAGCCCATGACGGGTAAGTGTTTCAAATGTGGGGAGCCATGGCACCGTTCAAATGAATGTAGGGCGCGACGGTCGGTTAGCTTGGTTGCCAAGAATACTGATGACCTTACTGAAAGTGAAGAATGTAATGAGAACATTGAATTTGCTGAAGAGGGTGGTGAGCATGTAAGTTTTGTCATCAAGAGGATCTTATACACAACTGAAGAAAAATGGCCAGTCTAACACAGTAATAATTTTTCGGGCATATTGTAGTATCCTGGGGAAGGTGTACTGTGCAAACTCATCGTCGACAATGGGAGTTGTGATAACATTGTTTCTCGGTCTCTTGTGTGACACCTCAATCTCCGCACTGAGCCACACCCAAGGCCGTATAAGTTAGGTTGGATCAAAGAGGGCCCATCGGTCTCTGTTACAGAAATTTGCCATGTCCCTATCTCAATTGGGAAGAGCTACGAAGATATAATTGCGTGTGAAGTTATAGACATGGATGCCTGCCATATTCTTCTTGGTAGGCTTTGGCAATTTGATGTTGATGCAACTCATCGCGGACGACAGAATGCTTATGAATTTCTTTGGAATAATAAAAAGATAGTTATTCCACCTGCCACATGGGACGAAGCCAAAGATAAAAGAACGTGTGCCATCACATTATCAAACAGATGGAGGGAATTTTTGAATGAAGCCCGGAAAAGCAAAATTATTATGGTATTGGTTGCCAAAGAACATATTTTTGAAACTAATGTCATACCTTGTGAGCTCCACTCCTTGTTAAAAGAATTTTCTGATGTTGTGCTTGAGGACCTCCCTGACGGCTTACCACCTCTACGGGATATCCAACACCAAATAGATTTGGTCACAGGTTCATGTTTGCCCAACCTTCCACACTAGCGCATGAGCCCCGCTGAAAATGAAGCTTTGAATAAGATGATTGATGAGTTGTTAAATAAGGGGTTTATTCAAGAAAGCAAGAGTCCATGTGTTGTGCCTGCTCTTCTTACTCCAAAAAGAGATAGCAGCATGAGGATGTGCGTTGACAGTCGCGCCATCAACAAAATAACAGTCAAGTATAGATTCCCAATCCCGCGAATTGATGATATGTTAGACCAACTCCATGGGGCAGCAGTGTTTTCAAAAATTGATCTAAGGAGTAGCTATCACCAAGTTCGAATAAAGCCAGGAGATGAATAGAAGACAGCTTTCAAGACGCGTGATGGTCTCTTCGAGTGGCGCGTTATGCCGTTTGGGCTATCCAATGCCCCAAGCACTTTTATGCGGCTTATGAATCAAGTCTTGAAATCATTCATTGGGAATTTGTCGTTGTGTATTTCGATGACATTCTGATTTATAGTTGAAGTCGTGCTGAACATGAGAATCATTTGAGGATAGTTTTAAATGCCCTGTGAGAACACAAACTCTATGCCAATTTAAAAAACTGTTCATTTCTGACTACTAAATTGGTTTTTTTTTTTTTTTGGGGGGGAGGGGGGTTTCATTAAATATGAAGGAATCCAAGTGGATGAAGGTAAAGTGCAAGCTGTTAAAGACTGGCCAACTCCAAAGACTGTGAGTGAAATTTGGAGCTTTCTTGGATTAACAAGTTTTTATAGACGGTTTATTAGAAATTTTAGTTCCATTGTTGCACCCTTAACATATTGTTTACGAAAGAGTGGATTTCATTGGGGTGAAGCTGTTGAGAAAAGTTTTGCAGAACTAAAATTCTAAAAAATAAGCTCACTACAACACCTGTTCTCGCCATACTGGATTTTTCTAAACTTTTTGAAGTGAAATGTGATGCCAGTGGCAAAGGTATTGGAGCTGTATTATCTCAAAATCGAAGGCCAATTGCTTTCTATAGTGAACGTTTGAGTACGACACGGGAACAGTGGTCTACATATGAGCAAGAACTTTATGCAGTGGTTCGAGCCTTGCGTACATGGGCTCATTATTTGCTGCATCGTGACTTCCTAATTTATTCAGACCACGAGGCTTTGAAATATTTTCGCAGCCAGAAACACTTGAACAAAATGCATACCCGGTGGGCATCGTATCTTGAGCAATTTTCATTCCACATTCAGCACAAATTAGGTACAGCCAATCGTGTTGCTGATGCCCTCAGTAGAAAAAAGGAGCTTATTAATCACATTACAGGGTGAGATTATTGTGTTTGACATCCTAAAGAACCTATATGAAGAAGATGACGATTTTAGTGACATATGGAGACAAGCTCTGCTTCATGATTGCTCACAAGATTTTCATATTTCAGATGGCTATCTTTTCAAGGGTAACCGATTGTGCATACAACAAACATCATTAAGAGAACAACTCATTCGGGATTTGAATGCTAGCGGACTTGGTGGTCATGTTAGGAGAGACAAAACTATTGCTGCTGTAGAGGAGCGATTTTATTAACCTCAATTGAAAAGAGATGTTGGTCTATTTGTGAAGCGTTGTTCAGTTTGCCAAGCATCTAAGGGGCACTCACAAAACACGGGGTTGTACATGCCACTACTTGAGGATATTTGGGAAGACTATCTATGGATTTCGTACTAGGACTGCCACGAACGCAGCATGGGGTGGACTCTGTCTTTGTTGTCGTTGATCGATTCTAAAAAATGGCACATTTTATTCCATGCTGGAAGACTTCTGATGCTGTTCATATTGCCCGATTATTTTTTTCAGGAAGTAGTGCGCCTTCATGGTGTTCGACGCTCAATCACATCAGATCGTGATGCAAAGTTTCTGTCACATTTTTGGATTACTTTGTGGAAGAGGTTTGATGCAAGTTTGAAATATAGTAGCACCGCACACCCACAAACTGATGGCCAGACTGAGGTCACTAATCGCACTCTTGGGAATCTTGTTCGTTATATCTGCAGCGGCAACTTTAAACATTGGGACTTCGCTCTGGCTCAGGCTGAATTTGCTTACAATAGTTCCGTTCATGTATCAATTGGTCGCTCCCCATTTTCTGTTATTTATAGGAAGACTCCAAAACATGTTGTTGACCTCCCCAGTTTACCTCCTGCAGAGAAAGCACACAAGGTGGCAGACTCCGATCCATGGCAGACCACGTCCAATCTGTTCAAGAAGAACTTCGAACCCGACTGGCAACCTCTAATGCTAAATATAAAGCTGGTGCAAACAAGAAACGTTGTGAGCAACTCTTTCAAGTTGGGGAAAATGTCATGGTTTATCTCCGAAAAGAACGACTTCCTGTGGGTAACTATCATAAACTCTCTCTGAAGAAGCATGCCCTTTACAAAATCTTAAAGAAAATCAATGACAATGCATATGTGGTGGATATTCCAGATGCTTGGAAAATTTCAAAAACATTCAATGTGGCTGATTTATTCAAGTTTCACTCTGCTGATATCCCGCTATATCCAGAAGCCAGTAACTCGAGGATGGGTTCTTCCTCCGGTGGGGGAGAATGATGGTGTAGACAACCAGCATCAAAACTTATTCATATCTCCTTTATGTGTTGGCTGCTACATGCATGCATCTGCTTTCTTTTTTATTGTTATTTTATTTTCCAAGTATTGTTATTTTCCTATGTGATGTTTACTATTCCCACCATCTTTGAGTTAATTCTCTCTTTTTCTGTAAGTCTTCTATATAAAGCATGGTCGTAAGCCTTTGGTTGATCATTGAAGAATACAAAACAAAAGTTATCTTGGTTGTTTTCAATTATTTTCGAATTTCCTTTGTTTCGTCCTACATAGAAAGGAAGGCCGAAGAAGGTTCAACTGTCGAAAGCAGTAGAAGAGAGACAACAACAGCAGCATATCGGGACGCACTGGAGAGAAAGAGAAAGGAAGGTACGGAGAGGAAATGGGATGAAAATGGAGGAGGGAGATAAAGAGACGAGAAGAAACAGAGAGAGAAGAGAGGGAAAGAGACAAATGAGAGAGAAATGAACTTAGCTCAATGGTTTAGTAGACAATATTTGAGAGAAGAGGAAAAAGAAATGAGCTGAGATCAAGTAAACAAATTGGAGTAATTTAAACCACAGAAATTATTTTTCTTTTTTTAATAAAAGATAATGACACCTTATTTGGGAGTAAAAGTGGGAAGTACTTCTAGAATGACTCATAAATAAAATTGAAAAATGTCTGGAAGATATTGATTGATTCGACCCAAAATGGATTGAATAATCGCAAGCTGGGCACATGGCGATGGTGATGGTGCGCCGTTCACGGTAGCTAACGTGCCTGAGTTTTCGAGGTTTCGCTCTCCTTTACCATTATCACAACCATCTTCAACTTCTTCTCTTCTACCCTAAACCCTAAACCTTAGTTGCAATTTCAATTTCTCATACAAGCAATCACGAGAGAGAGAGAGAGAGAAATGGCATATGTTGCTTTAACTTCTCTGATGGCAACACTCGAGCTTCAGTTTCTGCAACCCATCCCAAGGGTGTCCCTTCTTCTTCATGATGATGATGAACCACCACCCATCTTATCTTTCTTCGGAACTCTTTCTTGTTTGCGAGAATTTCTAGACATATTCCAATTTGGCAGTGCACCCTGCAGAGATTTGGAAATCAAAATCAGAGACTTTGCACTTGAGGTTGAAGACAACATTGAAATACAACTAAGCAACAAGAAGAAGCTTCCCAACAACTGTGTCGAACCTTGGGAGAAGCAGCAGAAAATGCAGCAGAGTTATTGAAGATTGCAAATATAGAAAAAGATGGAGAAACAGAGAGAAAGACGACGTGTGATGCTTTAACTTCTCTCATTGGGGAGATACGGTATGACCTTGTGTTCACGCACGAGCTTCTTGTTCCAGCACCACTCATCGAATCTATCATAGAAAACCTTTCTTCTCTGCGAGAATTTGTAGAGATATCCAACTTTCGTGCTGCTGCTGCTGCTGCAATCAAAATCAGAGACTTTGCATTCAATGCAAAAGAGGGCATCTCTAAACAATATAACGAATTTCAGCGTTCCAGAAAAGAAGATAATAATTATGAAAAAGCTTCCCAGGAACTCCACAAGCTATTAAGAGTTCTGGCATTCGTTCCATCCCCATTCCTCCAAAGAGTGCCAATGCATTTAGGAGATTTAGTTTTTCTTAGATATTTATTTGTAACACAATGGTTTGAGGGTCTCAGTGATGTTGTGTCAACTAATGTGAATTCGCAGACACTTGTTATTTCTGGAAGTGACAGTGAATCACAACCTATTCTCCATTTGCCACCAACAATTTGGGAGTCACCACAGTTAAAGCATCTTGAACTTGGTGCTTTGTATACAGTTGATCCTCCTAGTGTGGTTAAATGGAATTTGCAAACATTATCTTGGGTAGGTCCAACTCATTGCAGAAATAAAGTGTATTCCTGTTTTCCAAACATAAAAAAAACTGAAAATATTGTGTAAAGAAGACATAGAGCCACATACTGGTGGATCTTCCAGCAAACACATCATTCTGGATAACTTGGACTATTTAGCACGACTTGAGAATCTAATGATTTCAGTTTCTGTTGGCTACATTGTAACATTTCCTAAACGGTGTATGTTTCCTTCACGACTGAAGAAACTGAGGTTGAAAGGGACTAATCTTTCTGGAAGGGATTTAACTGTAATTGGCACATTGAAATGTCTTGAGGTGCTCAAGCTGGAAAATGCTTTCCATGAACAAGTGTGGAGAGTAGCTAAAGGAGGATTTTTTCGATTAAAGTTCTTGCTCCTTGAAGCTAAAAAACTCAAGAGGTTGGAGGCTTATACAGATTCCTTCCCATGTCTTGAGAGTCTAGTTCTAAGATGTTGTCATTATTTGGAAGATATTCCTAGCAGTTTTGGACAAAATTTGTTGTTGAAGTCGATTGAGTTGGATAGGTGTAGCGACCCTTCCATTGTCGCTTCTGCCAAGGATATTCAAGAGAAGCTAAACAAAAATTTTGGAAAAGCAAATTTTAAGGTTAGAAGCTCTGCCTTGTTTATTCTTTTATATTAGATCGATGCAAAATATGTTACTATTTAATTATTTTTGTAACCTCATTTATTTTCTCTATTTTGCATTACTTTTTCATAGATCAAAATCCAGGACCCTGAATATGATGAATCAGGGAACATAGTAGAGTGTGATGAAGATGTTGGGGTTGGAAAATTTGAGAAAGCTAATTTTGAGGTTAGAAATTATGCCTCAGATCATTCATTGCTAATTTTTTCTGCTTTATTAGATGCTGAACTTGTTTACAAAAGCTGTTTCTACTTAATTTATCAAAATCCAGTAGCCTGAATATAATGGTGTTGGTAAATTCAAGTCGTACATCCACAAATTAAAGAATAAGAGATGGAGAAATCTGTTGAGGCACAAGCCCAAAAGTGGCTCGGCGGGCCAATCAGATTTGAGAAGAGAGCAACATGAGATGATGAGGTTTGAAGCTACAACCTGATTCATTCTTAAAAGACAACTTGGTCAGGCTCATAGTGAATTAACTGCAATGAGAGCTGGTATGTACAGAGATACTTATCTGCAAATTAATTGGGTTTAGTGTTTAGATGTTATTGAAGGATCATGCAGTGGTTTTGCTGTACAACCACTGTCATAATGTTGGAAATAGATAAAGGAAATAAGAACTTCTCTATTAACAATGGAAGGTAGGATTTTGGAATTCAAGTATGAATCCTTCAATAAAAGCTTCAAATATGTAAAGAAATCTAAATCTAAACCTATTCTACCTAGAATGATAATAGGAAAATGGAAGGAAACAATCTCAGCTGCCTAGGGTTGAGTTGGGGTCCAAAACCAAGTAGAAAGGGGAAAAAACGAGCTTAAATAACTGAACAGGGGGTGGTGAATGGGCGATGCACGCCCGTGTGCAGGCGCCCATGCATAAAATAGTGCAAAAATCGCAGATCTGGGGACTTTGGAGCTCTACTTCAACTTCCAGGCCAATTTTGACCCCTTTAACTTTATAATTTGGCTTGATGGTTTTTATGAAAGTTGTAGCCCCTTGAGTTTTCTTTCTAATGGCACAAGAATCACTTCATTTTAACTACTTAGAATGAGATACGATCTAAATATCGAACAGTGGTCAAGATGAGCGAAAATTGCAACTTCTTGCTCTTTTGTTCCAGTTTTACCTTAACTTGCCCAAATGACTATGACTATTGAGATAATCAATAAATCTCACAGTAATAATCAATAATATCTCACAGTAACAAAATTAGATTTTAATTTATAAAAATGCTTTGATTTTTCACTTGTCACTCATCAATAATATTTCTGGCTCCACTACTACCTACCTAAAGGTCCCATGAACAGTGATCTATAGTGACTTAATTTTGGAAGGTCAATAATGCATGCCAGAACATTGACGTATGTGTAGGGTCAAAATCAACTGATCAAGGAGTATATGTTTATAGTGGGATAGAGATAAGATTGTAGTTAGTAGCCATAGCTGAAAGGTCAATATGTGTTTGGTGAGTTTTAATTTTTAATTTTTTTAATGTTCTAAAATAGTTTCTCCTGCCCAATAAAGAGAGAAGGCTTGCTTATTATGTGACTCTCTTACTAGAGTGCATTATTTGACTCTAAAATAATTTCTCCAGCCCTTCTCCCCTAAAGTCACATTCACATTTCTCATACGAACAAACAGATCAGAAAAACAAAAACAAAAAAAAATTGAGTGAGGGAGAGAGATGGCTTGTGTTGCTTTAGCTTCTCTAATCTCAACAATTCAGCTTGAGTTTCTACAACCCTTCCCAAGGGTGCCTCTTCTTCATCAGCCATCAATCCAATCTTTCTTTGAAAGCATTTGTTCTTTGCAAGCCTTTCTACAGGAATCCAGTGGTGGTGGTGCTGCAATCAAAGATTTGGAAATCGAAATCAGAGACTTTGCACTCAAAGCTGAAGACGACATCGAAATACAACTAAGCAACTTTGTTTTTGCCAAAGGCAGAGAGGATCAGGAAAAAGCTTCCCAACAACTCCATCTAGCCTTGCAAGAAGCAGCAGAAAACGCATCAGAGTTGCTGAATATTATCGACAACATAAGCAATAATGTTGCTGGTGATGATGATAATGAAGCTCAACCACCACTCCACTGGCTAAAACCTGCTTCTGAGTCTCAGAATGGTAAATCAAATGGATCCTCACGAAAGCTTTTGGGCAGTCATTCTAGAAATAGTTGTGGAAAGATAATCTTCGAGCTCTGGTTTTGTGGTATTCTAAAAATAATCTCAATTGTTGGGATGGTGGGCGTTGGAAAAACTACTTTAGCTAAAAGTGTCTACCTAGATCCAGAAGTTGGAAAGCGTTTTGATGTACGAGGTTGGATTACTATGCCTCAACAATATAACAAGAACCAATTGCTGGATTTGCTGCGCCTCCTTCAGTCATTTTCACCGGCAGCGGAGAAGAAAATTGAAATGGGAAGTTGTGCTCCTGAAGAAGTACAAGTGCAGGTAAGGAGTCACTTGCTTGGCAAAAGGTATCTAATTGTACTAGATAATTTACAGTTAGATAATTGGGGTGATATCCGAGGATGTTTTCCTGAAGACAACAATGGAAGTTGCATATTGGTAACCACTACGCACTTTGATCGGTATGTCATCAGTGGCTTGAAAATCTATATTCACAGCATGACTTTGCTAGATCCAAATGAAAGTTGGGATCTGTTTTGCCGTACCCTTTCTAAGGGGAGTATGTCAAGATCACCTGAATTAGAAAAAATTAGGGGCAATATTATAGAGATATGTGATGGACTACCATTGACAATTGTTGTAGTTGCAAAGCGTCTATCTAAATGCAACGACGTGTTAAAGAAATGGGAGAAGATTAAAAAGGAAATAGAGTCATTGGGGATTCTTGATCGCAATACTCTCATTTTCCATTACAATAAATTGTCGCAAATTTTGAAAGTTTGCTTTCTATATCTTGGAGTCTTCCCAAAACGCAAAGAAATCCAAGTCAAAAACCTAATTGGGTTATGGATTGCCGAGGGATATTTTGAGCCATTAGAGTTTGAAAAGCAAGAAAGTCAAGGTTATGCATATTTACAAGAGCTTATTGAAAGAAGACTTGTTTTAATATGCAATCAGAAATCTAATGGCAAAATTAAGACTTGTAGGATGCATAGTGCCATGCATAGCTTCTGTGTTGGAGAAGCTCAGAAAGAGGGTATTTTTTGTGCTGTAAATACTCTACAACATTCAGGATTGCCACTAAGTGATTTTGCGAATTCAAGTCGTTGGTTAAGTTTATGCAAACATAGTTTTGACTATTATGTTTTGTTTAGTTCGAACAAGCCTCGCTCCATTTTCTTCTTTGATGAAGATCCTAAAACTTTTGTACCCTTCAAGTTGTTAAGAGTTTTGGCCTTTGTTCCTTCTCCATTCCTTCAAAGAGTGTCAATGCATTTGGGTGATTTAATTTTTTTGAGATACCTATTTATAAGTAAGAGGTTTGAGGGTTTGGGTAATATACTGTCAAAAAACCCAAATTTGCAGACACTTATTGTTTCCAGTGATGAACCACAAATTGGAGCACCTACAATTCATTTGCCATCCACAATTTGGAAGTTACCACGGTTGAGACATCTTGAACTTGGAGATATGTATACGATGGATCCTCCCTGCACGGTTAAAGCGAAATTGCAAACACTATCTTGGGTGAGTCCAACTCATTGTAGAAACTTAACACTATCCTTGGTGAGTCCAACTCATTGTGGAATGGAAGTGTTTCCAAACTTAAGAAAACTGAAAATTTTCTATAAAGATGACTTAGAGTTCAATCGCACTCATGGATCTTCAAGCAATCCCATCATTTTGGAAAATTTTGGATATTTAAAACAGCTTCAGAGGCTAAAGATTTCTGTTTCGGTTAGCTGCGCTGTGGTATATACTGAACGATTTATGTGTCCTTTACAACTGCAGAAGTTGAGTTTGAGTGGGATGAATCTTTCTAAGAGAGATTTAACAGTAATTGGCATGTTGCCGGAGCTTAAGGTGCTCAAGCTTGAAAATGCCTTCCTAGAAAGAGTATGGGAAGTGGTTGAAGGAGGATTCCGTGAATTAAGATTCTTGCTTGTGAAAGATAAAAACCTCCTGCAGTTTTTGGCTGATGAAAAATCCTTCAAACATCTTGAGCGTCTAGTTCTAAGATGTTGTTGCTATTTGGAAGAAATCCCATCTAGTTTTGTAGATATTTCTACCCTAAAGTCAATAGAATTGGATAGGTGTAGCCCTATTGCTGTTACTTTCGCCACCAAGCGGATGGCGCATGGTAGAATTAAGGTTAGAACTTTCTAATAATTAATTTTATTTGTTGCTGACTTGCTTTCTTTACAAAATTTGTTACGTACTATTAATTTCTTTATTTGATCTCATTTCGTTTTCTCCATTTTTTGCATTATTTCGATCTTCACAGCTCATAATCCATAAGACTGAAGATGAGCCACCACCATATCCTCTCAGTGAATTAACCATTGGTTTGGGTGATGAATCACAAATTGGAGCTCCTACCACTGATTTTCCATGCAGAATTTCAGAATTACCACAATTGAGGCATCTTGAACTTACTGATGTGTATATTGCAGATCCTCCAAGCATGGTTGAAGGGAAATTGAAAACATTATCTTTGGTGGTTCCATGCCATTGTCGTAAGAAAGTGTATTACAGTTTCCCAAACATTAAAAAATTGAAACTTTTTTATAAACAAGACTCGGAGCCTACTCACATTGATGGATCTTCTAGCAATCTCATCATTTTAGATGAACTAGACTTTTTGGAACAGCTTGAGAGCCTAACAATTTCAGTTCCTGTTGGCCGCATTGTAACTTATCCTGAATTTGTTGGCCGCATTGTAACTTATCCTGAATTTTTTATGTTTCCTTCACAACTGAAGAAGTTGAGGTTGAGCGGGACTAATCTTTCTCGGATAGGTTTAGGAGAAATTGGCACAATGTGTAGGCTTGAGGTGCTCAAGCTTGAAAATGTCTTGTTGGGAAGTCTGTGGGAAGTGGGTGGTGGAGAATTCTATAACTTAAGATTCTTGCTCGTTCAAGATAAAGAACTCAAGCAGTTGAAGGTTTATGATGAAGAATATGTTTTACCATGTCTTGAGCGTCTAGTCTTAAGATATTGTTATGGTTTAGAAGAGATATCATTTGAATGTGAACTTCACAGCAACCTGAAATCAATTGAGTTGTTTTGGTGTAACCCTTCTGCCATTGCTTGTGCCAAGCAAATCTTTGGAAAGAGACCTGATAGAGGAGACAACGGAATTGAGGTTATTCCACACCATTCAATATTCCTAATAATTTTTTGTTTGAATTGTATTTGTTGTTGAGTTTCTTTACAAAATTTGTTACTATTAATTTCTTTATCTAATCCCATTTCATTTTCTCCATTTTTGCATATAGCTCAAAATCAATGGTGATATATATGATGAACGTCCAAATTAAAGCCAGGAGTCCATAAAAGAGGCTTGACCAGGTTTATAGTGTCAATTAAGTATTATTAGAAAAATGACATTTTTAATTTGAGGAGGCTACATAACCCTAATTTGAATACATTTATTGTTTCTAGTGATATGATGATCGAACCACAAATTGGAGCTCCTACATACACTTCATTTGCCATCCAAAATTTGGGAGTTAACACACTTGAGGCATCCCAGAGTGGTTAAAATGAATTCGCAAACATTATCTTGTTTGAAAGCTTTAGGAGTCATTTGTTCAATGTTGTAGAGAAATGTGAAGGACTACCACAGGTAATTGTTACAGCTACTGAACGTTTATCTGAATGCAAAAACAATATATAACATGAATTGAAAAAGATTGAAAAACAAATTGAGTTGTTGGGAATTCTAGATTATAGTGTGTTGAATATTAGGAAAGTTGTCTTAGTTTCCTATTCTTATTAGTAGTTTTCTATTCCTATTAGGAGTAATTTAGTATCTAGTTTAGTATATATAGAGGTCCATAGAAGTATAGAATATACATTAAGAGAGACAATTTGTTGTAATTTTTCATTATAATATATTCTCTATATTCTCTTGTTCTTTGGTTCTCACATATTTTGCTTCCGCCTAACTGGCGGGGGGTGGTTATTCTCCACCCGCCAGACCTATCAATCCCTCAATTTCAACATGGTATCAGAGCCTACTTTCCTAGGCTGTTTTTCTTCAAATATTAAAACCCTAATATAAACCCTAGCTTTACGCCGCCGCTGCCGCCACCGGAGGGTAACCACTGCCGCCACTGTTTTCTCTCGTTCCGACGCACTTCTAGTTGTTGTTCAAAGCAACTAACACCACAGGCTTACTCGGAACCTTGTCGCGAGCCGTCGCTTGAAATCCGGTCGCCATTCACCGTCACACGCGCCCACACGCGCCACCACCGTCGTCGGGAGTGTTTTCGCTTTTCCGGCCAGATCTCCTCTTCTCCAGTGATTTTGTGATCTCACCTCCTACACCAATGGATTCCTCTCCCTCTTGCGACCTTATCTGGAAAATTTCATCGCTTTCCTCCACCGCCGTCGTCCTCACGCGCCAGCGCCGCCGTCACGCGCCGGCGACCTTCCTCACGCACCGGCGCGTGAGTCTGCCTCCGGCGAGATTTTTCAGATGGTTGTTTTGCCCTTCTTTCAACTTTTTGGTGAAATTTGAAGGCTTCTTTGGGTTTGTTGCCGAACATTTTCCCATGGTGTTTGTGTTTTGGTATAACCGTGTTTGTTTCTTTATCTCCGGTATGTCTTATCCCATGGATGGTCAGTTTCAGCACTACTATAAAGGCCTTTGATTATTTCCCATGTTTCAAGTAAGGGGGAGTGTAACTATCTACAATCGGTGTGTTATCCTTTGCTATTTTGTCTTCATTACTATGGGCTCTATTGCATCCTTTGCTATTATTTGCTCCCTTTTTGTCTCTACCGCTCTCTTGTGTTATCGGGAGGTTGTTCATGTTTATCTCTATCCTTGGTGTGTTCATCTTCATTCCCGAGGTTCGTGTTCAGTTCCGTCCTCGGTGTGTTCATTCCCAAGATCGTGTTTAGCTTCGTCCTTGGTGTCTTCGTCTTTATTCCCAAGGATTGTGTTCAGCTCCGTTCTTGGTGCCTTCGTCTTCATTCCCAAGGAAGGGTCAGACATATCGCAATCTCTTTTGAAGTCATCCATCCTCGAGTGCTTATATTGTTGTGATGTTGTTCGTGTTTTCCCTTGGTGCCTCCATTCCCAAGGATGTTCGTGACAAGCTTTGCCCCTGGTGTGTTCATTCCCAAGGTTGCATTGTCCCTCCGAAGCCATCTCGCATTGTTATCCTCTAGTTGCATTTAATTTTCATTTGTAATTTTGAGTGAGGTAGAGTGCTTGTTTTAATCCAAGCTTGGAACTTCAGATGTTCCAGCTTGAGGGGGAGTGTTGAATATTAGGAAAGTTGTCTTAGTTTTCTATTCTTATTAGTAGTTTCCTATTCCTATTAGGAGTAATTTAGTATCTAGTTTAGTATATATAGAGGTCCATAGAAGTATAGAATATACATTAAGAGAGACAATTTATTGTAATCTTTCATTATAATATATTCTCTATATTCTCTTGTTCTTTGGTTCTCACATATTTTGCTTCCGCCTAACTGGCGGGTGGTGGTTATTCTTCACCCGCCAGACCTATCAATCCCTCAATTTCAACATAGTGCACTCACAAGTCACACCCATTTACAATCAGTTGCAAGAATATTTGAAAGTTTGCTTTTTATATCTTTGAATCTTTTCAAAGCGTAGTGAAATCAAAGTCAAAACGCTTCTTAGGTTATGGGTTGCAGAAGGATTTGTGATGCCATCAAGGAATAAAGAGTTAGAAAAGATGGCTTATTGTTACTTAAAGGATCGGATCTCATTGATAGAAGTCTTGTGTTAATAAGGAGTCGAACTTTTAATTTGATGGAAAAGTTAAGACTTGTAGGGTGCACAATGTCATGCATAATATTTGTTTCAGAGAGGCTCAGAAAGAGGGAATATTATGTATGTGTAGTAAATACTCAGCAACGCCCAAAGTGGTCATTAAACGCATTTGCAAATTTCTGTCGTTGGTTTAGCTTATGCAAACATAGTTTTGACTATTATGTATTGTTGTTTAGTTTAAACAGCCCTCGTTCCGTTTTCTTCTTTCAAGACAAATTTGGTAGCAACATCATATCATTCTAGCTTGATGCATCATTCTGGTGTGAGTTTCTGTACAGTTGGTGAATTCAGTAATCTCTTCTATATGTCGTATGCAATCTCTAGCTACACAATCATGGATGTTACAGTTGTGAGAGACGCAAGTCCACTTACATGCGTTTCTGACCTTATACATCAGACGCAAGTCGGACTTACGTCTAAGGACATCATTTCAAAAAAAAAAAATGATCATATGCATCCGGGACATGCGTTTCTGACTCTAAACGCATGTCCCAAAGTATATTTTCCCATTCTTGTCCACCTTTCAAAATCGTCCTATTATTGTCCGTTCATGGGAAAATCTTCCCATGTAAGTCTTTTGACCCTAGATTTTTTAGCTAAGACTTCAATGTAAAAAAGGATGAAAGAAGAAAAGTACATGCCTTCCTTTGCAATGGCATGCCTAGGATTGTAATTTTTTTTTAGTCATGGATGGATAAACGAGATGCCACCACACTACATGGTAGTTGGCATCCACTATCTTATTTAAACATGTAAATATTTATATTAAAATTAAAATATTAAACAAACAAGTGACCCGACTCACTTCACGGAAAAAGATCGGTAATGTGATTACACATGTGACTGAACCTATTTTTGTTATCGCAAGTGATTACAATAAAATAAAAATGAAATTGGAGTTGGTTAAAATGCTTGATATATGGCGACTTTGACTAAGTATTAATTGCAAACCAAATAAGTTTTGGAGCATAGCAGGAGGGTCAATAATGCATGCCAGAGCATAGCATAGCATTGAGTCCATTGATGTATTCTGTCTCTATCGTACCTAATATATATGTGGATAGAGATAAGACTATTGTAATGTGTATGTGGCCACAATATATTGACCTTTACACTCCGACATAATGGAGAGGCAAATCACTCAACTGCTCATTAGGTAAGAAGATCCATGTTTAATGCTCACAAAAAAACCAATCATAGTGAGTGTAACTCTACACTTATGACTATCAAAATTCAATCATTCATATATTAATACCTACAATCTACCACCCAATAACCAACACATTCATGCCTGCCCACTTTGTTGCAATTTCACACAGAAGGCCTTTCTCTTTTGCTATTATCAAAATCCACCCTTAAATTGCTTCACATAACTCACTCTTCTACAGATCTACCTCAAACTTGCTGCAATTTCATTTTCCAGAAAAAGATAGAGATGGCTTATGTTGCTTTAACTTCTCTAAAGACAACAATTGAGCTTCAGTTTCTGCTGCAACCCATCCCAAGAGTTTCTCTTCATGGCGATCAAGCACCCATCAATGCTTTCTATGCAAACCTTTCTTCTTTGCAGGAGTTTCTGGAAAAGAAATCCAGTGCCAGTGCTGCTGCAATCAAATATTTTGAAACCATAATAAGAGACTTTGCACTCAAAGTTGAAGATGACATCGAACTACAAGTAAGCAACTTTGTTCTGGCCAAAGACAACGCTGTGAATCAAGAAGCAGCTTCCCAGCAACTGTGTCAAATCTTGCAACAAGCAGAAGAAAAGACAGCAGATGTGGTGGGGATTATCATCAAAGGAAAGATGTATATGATACAGAGGCTGTTTGATCATCAAACCCTATTCATACTTCACATTGAAAACCTTTCTTCTTTGCGAGAATTTTTTCTTCATCCTTCCAAATTTCGTGCTGCTTCTGGAATCGAACCCGATATACCATCATATTTGGTTGGAGATGACATCAAGATACAACTCAGCACTTTTCTTCTGGCCAAAGACACAGTACATGAAGAAGAAGCTTTTCAGGAACTGTGTCAAACCTTGCAACAAGTAGAAGAAAAGACGGTAGAGCTGGAGGACAGACAGAAGACTTTTGAATGTTGTGACGATTTAGCTCTTCTCTTGAGAAGATTAATGGATGATGATTATCTTAGGTCGTCTTTGACCACACCCAGCTCACGGGTGCTTGACAACGACGTTTAAACCACACTAGAATCTCTCCATCAAAGTCTCTTTGCTATGCAAGAATTTGTACTGAAATCCAAGTTTGGTGGATCCGGAGCTGGAATCCGAATCAGACGCTTTGTACTCAAAGCTAAAGAAGACATCGAAAAACAATTTAGAAACTTTTGTGTGGCCAAAGAAGAGCACCACCTACCAAAAGAAGCTTCACAACAACTCTTTCAAACCTTGCATCAAGTAACAAAAAACGCAGCCCAACTGTTGAGCACTATCCACAACACAAGCAATGAAGTTGCTGCTGATGATGAGGCCAATGATACTCAGTCTGTATGCTATCCAAAGCTTGAGGAGGGCAGAATAATGGTGGGTCGTCAAAATGACGTTAGTATGATAAAGAGTCGACTCTTCAGTAGCTTTAAAGGTGTAAAAGTAATCCCAATTATTGGGATGCCAGGCATAGGGAAGACTACTTTAGCAAGAAAAATCTTGGAAGATCAATCAGTTGCATTCAATTTCGAGGTACGAGGATGGGTTACAGTGACTCAAAATTACAATGAGACCAAAGTGCTACGCGACCTTGTCCAGTCAATTTCACCAAATCATGAAATTATAAAGGAAGCCCATCTTCGGGAGCAGGTTCGTGAATGCTTGAAGGAAAAGCCGTATCTAATTGTTTTGGATGACATATGGAGCCTCAGCAATGGGATGTTTTAGAATACTTATTTTGCAATTCTACAGTGAATGGAAGTTGCATATTGCTGACCACTAGATTTTATGGAGTCACTGACTATGCTTGCACAATCAAAGGTACACATCATGTAATGAGTTTACTAGATCCAAATGAAAGTTGGGATCTATTCTGTACTATCTTTCCTCTTCAAAGGTATATGGCACCAAGTTTTGGAAAATTCAGGAGTGACTTGTTCCATGTTGTGGAAATATGTGAAGGATTGCCACTGTCAATTGTTGTAGTTGCCAAGCGCTTATCTGAATGCAAAAACAACATACAACATGAGTTGAAAAAGATTGAAAAGTGTTGGAATATGAGCACTGTTAGAATATGAGCAGCCTACTCTTATTATTATGCTTTTATTATGCTTTTAAGTCTTTGGGGAGTGGAATAGTTTCAGACCTTTTATGTCCCTTCCCAATACTTGTTATCTTCCTATATAATGTCTTGTAATGTGTTGTTCTTTCGAAGATGGAATAACAAGAAGATAGTTCAGGTTCCTTTTAGTTTACCTTTCAACATGGTATCAGAGCCAAGTTTGAAGGGCCTGAAAATTTCCAGATGAACTCACCGTGAAAAACAGTGTTCATCATCACTTTTCTACACTATCTCAAACTAAGAGCTTTATTCACTGATTTGGTGCCACATTCCTTCAAAAGAAGCTCCGGCGACACTGCTCACTCTTTTCCGGTCACGGTGGCTGCCTTTTCTGGCAGCTTTTTCCGGCCTTTTCCAGCAGCTTTTTCTGGCCAAAATTTCCAGATCATCTCGCCTTGTTCCTGCAACACTACGGTGTTTTTCTCATATTTTTATGACAACTATGGCAGAACATAGAATTTCCAGCAGTGTACCAGCCGGGAAGTCTGCCTGGGTCACCAAAAATCAGACTCATGCTCTTGCATTAAAGTCAGACTCAGTTTGGGTCTTGGATTCTGGAGCAACTGATCACATATCTGGTAACCTTTCTTTTTTCTCCCATATTGATTTCTCAGACTCTCTTCCTGCTGTCACTTTTGGCGATGGGTCAAAAGGAAAGGCTATAGGAATTGGAAAAGTTACTATTCATTCTTTATCTTTATCCAATGTTCTTTACATTCCCGGGTGTCCCTTCAATTTGATTTCAATTAATCAACTTACCCAGTCTCTTAAATGCCTTGTTACCTTTTCTTCTGATTCTGTGATCATTCAAGATCGTCAAACAAAGGAAACAATTGGTAAAGGATATGAATCACGAGGTCTCTATCACCTTTTTTGTTCTACCAATACCAAAATAGCTTGCACTGCTACTACTTCACATCTCCTTAACCATTGTCGCTTAGGACACCCTGATCTGAATAAATTAAAACAACTTGTTCCTGGTTTGTCAAATTTAAAAACCATAGAGTGTGAATCATGTCAACTTGGGAAACACTCAAGAGCCTCATATCCTAGTAGAGTGAATAGGAGGGCCAATACCCCATTTTCTTTAGTTCACTCCGATGTTTGGGGACCATGTCGAGTTTCATCCACTTTGGGTTTCTCATATTTTGTTGTCTTCATTGATGATTTTTCTCGGTGCACTTGGGTCTTTTTAATAAAAAACCGTTTTGAGTTATTCAATGTGTTTCAAAAATTCTACAATGAAATTGTGAATCAATTTGGGGCATCTCTCAAAATCTTACGGAGTGATAATGCAAGAGAGTATTTTTCTGACCCTTTCACATCTTTCTTTTCCTCACATGGAATACTTCATGAATCTTCATGTGCTAGAACTCCTCAACAAAATGGAGTCGCTGAACGAAAAATTCGTCATCTTGTTGAAACAGCTCGTACCTTGCTTATTCATAATAAGGTTCCTAAGAATTTCTGGGGGCATGCTATACTTCACTCATGTTATCTCATAAATAGAATGCCTTCTTCTGTTTTACAAAGAAAAATTCCTCTTCATATCTTGCTCCCACAGGAACCTCTCCATAAGCTCCCGTTGCGAATTTTTGGGTGTACTTGCTTTGTTCATGATACTTCTCCAAGACGTGATAAACTTGATGCCAAGGCAATAAAGTGTGTTTTTCTTGGATATTCTCGCCTCCAAAAAGGCTTTAAGTGTTACTGTCCTAAAACACACCGTTTTTATACCTCCTTCGATGTTACATTTTTTGAAACAACACCCTTTTTCTCATCCAACTCCGTTGAGTCTGATTTTTTAGGGGAACCCATTGAAATCACAGAAGTTCTCCCTGTTCCTACTTTCTCAGAACCTGTATCTCCCACTGTTCCTGAAAGGACCATACCTATTCCTGAAAGAATTATACCAACTTTAAACATCCAAGAGGAAGGGCATGTTCCACCATTGTTGTACACCTACCAACGACGCAATCATCAAGATTCCCAAGAGGGTAGACACCCAGTTGAGTCATGTCCTACATCACTGTTACCCAATGATACAGTCCAAAACACCACAACACACTCTCCCATTGCTAGCCGAGTAGGTAAAAGATCCACTCGAAATCCTTACCCTATCTATAATTTCCTTTCACAGAAACGTCTATCTCCATCATATTGTGCCTTCATTTCTAGTTTGTCAACTGTTTTTGTTCCAAACAATGTCAAGGAGGCATTAACTCATCCAGGGTGGACTCAAGCAATGGTTGATGAAATGGAAGCACTCCATTCTTCTGGGACTTGGGAGTTAGTTCCTTTACCTCCTGGTAAAACCGTGGTTGGTTGTAGATGGGTGTATAATGTGAAGGTTGGGCCAGATGGACAGGTTGATAGATTCAAAGCTCGACTTGTTGCTAAAGGATACACGCAGGTTTTTGGCATTGACTACACGGACACCTTCTCACCGGTAGCCAAGATCACTTCTATCCGCCTCTTACCCTCAATGGCAGCTAATCGCCACTGGCCACTGTATCAGTTGGATATAAAGAATGCCTTCTTACATGGTGATTTGAATGAGGAAGTATATATGGAGCAGCCCCTTGGATTTGTGGCTAAGACAGGAGCTAGTCTTGTTTGTTGTCTTAAACGCTCTCTCTATGGATTGAAGCAATCTCCACGTGCCTGGTTTGGGAGATTTAGAGATGTGGTACAACAATTTGGCATGATTCAAAGCAAGGCTGACCACTCTGTCTTCTATAAACATCTACATGGAAAAAGCATATACCTTGTGGTTTATGTTGATGATATCGTCATTACAGGCAATGATAGTGAAGGAATAAATCAGCTTAAGAAACATTTGTTTCAGCATTTTGAGACAAAAGATCTTGGAAAATTGAAGTATTTTCTTGGTATTGAAGTTGCTCAATCCAAACAAGGTATCTATGTGTCTCAACGAAAATATGTTTTGGATATTCTTGAAGAAACAGGAATGACAAATTCCAAACCAGTTGACACACCCATGGATCCAAATGTCAAACTTCTTCCAAGACAGGGGGAGCTCCTATCCAGTCCAAGTAAGTATCGGAGGTTAGTTGGCAAGCTACTGTACTTGACTATCACTCGACCAGATATCTCATTTGCTGCAAGTGTAGTTAGCCAATTTTTGCAAGAACCATGTCAAAGTCATTGGGATGCAGCCATCAGAATATTGAGATATATGAAAAGATCCCCAGGTACAGGATTACTTTATAAAGATCATGGAAATACAGAAATTGTCAGTTACACAGATGCAGATTGGGCTGGATGTCCTTGGGATAGGAGATCGACATCAGGATATTGTGTCCTATTCGGAGGGAATTTGGTTTCTTGGAAAAGCAAGAAACAAGATGTGGTTGCACGATCAAGCGCAGAGGCAGAATACCGAGCAATGGCACTAGGGATTTGTGAACTAATTTGGGTTAAGCAACTTCTCACAGAACTCAATTTCTGCAAGCTTGGGCCTATGAAACTAGTTTGTGACAATCAGGCAGCTCTACATATTGCCTCCAATCCTGTCTACCATGAAAGGACCAAACATATCGAGGTTGACTGCCACTTTATACGCGAGAAGGTTGCATCCGGAGTCATTGTTACCACATTTGTTGGGTCAAACGATCAACTCGCTGATGTTCTCACCAAATCTCTTCGTGGACCTAGAATTGAATATATTTGTGGCAAGCTGGGAGCTTTTGATTTATACGCTCCAGCTTGAGGGGGAGTGTTGGAATATGAGCAGTGTTAGAATATGAGCAGCCTACACTTATTATTATGCTTTTATTATGCTTTTAAGTCTTTGGGGAGTGGAATAGTTTCAGACCTTTTATGTCCCTTCCCAATACTTGTTATCTTCCTATATAATGTCTTGTAATGTGTTGTTCTTTCGAAGATGGAATAACAAGAAGATAGTTCAGGTTCCTTTTAGTTTACCTTTCAACAAAAAGGAAATAGAATTGTTGGGAATTCTAGATTATAGTGCACTTGTTCTCATGTATAATCAGTTGCCAGAATATTTGAAAGGTTGTTTTCTATATCTAGGAGTCTTTCCAAAGCGCAGTGAGATCCAAGTTAAAATACTTCTTAGGTTATGGATTGCTGAAGGATTTGTGAAGCCATCGAGGAATAAGGAGTTAGAAAGGATTGCTTATTGTTACTTAAAGGACCTCATTGATAGAAGTCTTGTGTTAATAAGCAAACAGACTTTTGATGGCAAAATTAAGACTTGTAGGGTGCACGGTGTCATGCATAACATCTGTTTCAGAGAGGCTCAAAAAGAGGGAATTTTATGTGCAGTAAATACTCGGCAACTCCCAAGGTGGTCATTAAATGCATTTGCAAATTCGTGCCGTTGGTTAAGTTTATGCAATCATAGGTTTGACTATTATGTGTTGTTTAGTTCAAACAACCCTCGCTCCATTTTCTTCTTTCAAGAAAACACTGAAATGTTTGTATCCTTGAAGCTGTTAAGAGTTTTGGCATTTGTTCAATCTTCGTTCCTCCAAAGACTGCCAATGCAGCAATTAGGAGATTTGATATTTTTAAGATATTTATCGGTAACACAATGGTTTGAGGGTCTGAGTGATGTTGTGTCAAGTAATATGAATTTGCAGACACTTATTGTTTCCTGTAGTGAGAGTGAATCACAAGTTGGAGCACCTATTTTCCATTTGCCATCAACAACTTGGGAGTCACCACAGTTAAGGCATCTTGAACTTGGCACTTGCTATGCTGTCAATCCTCCAAGCATGGTAAAAGAGAATTTGCAAACATTATCTTGGGTGGGTCCAACTCATTGCAAAAACAGATTGTATTCCAATTTTCCAAATATAAAAATACTGAAAGTTTTTTATAAAGTAGACTTAGAGGCCAGCCAGATTAGTGGATCTTCCAGCAATTGCTTCATTTTGGATGAGTTGGAATATTTAAAACGGCTTAAGAGTCTAACAGTTTCAGTTTCGGTTGGGTGCATTGTAACCTTTCCTGAAAGGTGTATTTTTCCTTCACAACTGAAGAAGTTGAAGTTGAGTGGTACTAGTCTTTCTTGGTGGGATTTAACAGTAATTGGGAGGTTGGAATGGCTTGAGGTACTAAAGCTTGAAAATGCTTTTGATGAAGAAGTATGGGAAGTAGCTGAAGGAGGATTCTATAGATTAAGATTGCTGGTTCTCAAAGATAAAAAGCTCAAAAGGTTGGAGGCTTACACAGATTCTTTTCCATGTCTTGAGCATCTAGTCCTAAGATGTTGTGAGTGTTTGGAAGAGATCCCTAGCAGTTTTGGCGAAATTTTCTGCTTGAAGTCAATTGAAATGGATAGGTTTAGCCACCGGCCTTCCATTGTTGCTTCTGCTAGGATTATTCAAGAGAAGCTAAGGATTATTCAAGAGATCCCTAGCAGTTTTGAGGTTAGAAAGAAGCTCTGCCTTACTCATTCTTTTTATTAGATTCTGAAGGAAGTTGTTTGCAAAATGTGTTACATACTATTTAATAAATTATTTGTTTTTTGTATTTTGCATTACTTGATGATTCATAGATTAAAATCCAAGGGCAGGGGCCTGAATATATAGAAGATGTTGAAAAGGAAAATTCTGAGGTTAGAAGTTATGTCTCATTCTTAATTTTATTTTTTTCTTGTTTCTTAGATGCATTGACCTTGTGTGCAAAATCTGTTATTATTTGTTTTCCTTAACCTCATTTGTTTTGATAGATAAAAATGGAGGAGGGTGAATCATCAGCAGGGACAGGGGGCAGATGGTAGAGAAAGAAATTGGAGTTGGGAAATTGAAGTCTTACATCCACAAATTAAAGAAAACGAGATTCAGAAATTTGTTAAAGAGGCGCAAGTCCAAAAGTGGCTCTTCCAAGCAGATTTGAGAAGAGCAACATGAGGCCATGAAAGAATTGGTCATAAGTTTGATTTTTGTAATATTCTCTCTGTTAAACCTGTTACAAAAAGGTATTTCTAGTGTGGTTTACCGCACACCTCTCTTGCGTAGTTTTGAAGTTATTACACGAGAGCATGATTTACCTAGTACTTACTCTCAGATAGTGATTATAAGTTCACGAGTTTCTCTCATCACCCAAAAAACAAAACATCCATTAGTTCTCATCTTGATTTCTTTCATCCCTTTTTACATGGAAATCTCAGCTAAAACAATCTACTGTGTTCATTTGGTTTCCAGATTTTACAGCAGCTAGCTAGGTCTTGATCTTGAAAAGAAAACCAATCGCCATGTGACGTGTAAATCAATATCAATCAAGCAGTGCCGCAGTGGCATTGGTTGACAACCCCAACATCTTTTTCAGACTACTATGTGCATGCCCTGCCTGATTCATCGTATTCAGCCTCCTTCATTTCCAAGCATTAAAAAGTAGTGCAAAATAGAGAAACCAAATGAGATTAGGAAACATTTTAATAAGGGAAAATTGTAAAAAAGTCCCTCTATAATATGTCAATTATCAATGTCACCTCTGAATTATGAGTGGTGTAAATGTTGCCCCTCAATTATCAAAATAGTGCACATATATTTACTTTGAACCGAGGGAGGGAAAAAACAAATAAATTACATATTTATTCAGACTTAACGGTGTCGTACACTAACGGGGAACCACATGTCCGTTACAGAGGGGCTATATGTGTCCCATTTGATAATTGAGGAGCAACATTTACACCACTCATAATTCAGAGGTGACATTGATAATTGACATATTATAGATGGATAATTTTTTTACAATTTTCCCTTTTAATAAATAAAGAAAGAGAAAACAAAAAAAAAAAAAAAAAGAGGATAATTTTTTTACAATTTTCCCTTTTAATAAATAAAGAAAGAGAAAACAAAAAACAAAAAAAAAAAAGAAGAAAGATTAAGAATGAATTCTAACCTCAGAGCTGAGTTTGCCTTTTCAAATTTGCCAACCCCAACATCTTCTTCACACTCTACAATATACCCCCATTCACGAAAGAGTATTTATCAAACTGATTTTTTTATTTACAGCTTCAACAAGAAAGAATCTTAGAAAGATTAGTCCTGCTCAATCTTAACACTTTTATCTCTAAGGACCACACTAATAAGCCCTGGCAACTTGCTAATTTCCATCAAATCTGTCTTAGAAAGATCAGTTCCTCTCAAGCTAAACTTCTTCAATTGTGAAGGAAACATAAACCATTCAGTAAGGGTCACAGTCCAACCTGCCAAAACTGAAACTGTTAGCCTTTCGAGCTGTTCTAAATAGTACTAGTATATGTTATCCAAAATGATGGAATTTTTGGAAGATCCATGAGTGTGGCTTGGCTGTATATCATCTTTATAGAAAATTTTCAATTTTATCAAGTCTGGAAAACTTTGATACACTTCCATCCCACAATGAGTTGGACTCACCCAAGATAGTGTTTGCAATTTCACTTTAATATTGCATGGAGGATCTACCGTACCGTATACATATCTCCAAGTTCAAGGTGTCTCAACAGTGGTAACTCCCAAATTTTGGATGGCAAATGGATAGTAGGAGCTCCAATTTGTGGTCCATCACTATAAACAATAAGTGTATGCAAATTTGGGATGATTGACACTATATTGCCCAACCCCTCAAACCTTTGAGTTATAGATAGGTATCTCAAAAACACTAAATCACCTAAATGCATTGACACTCTTTGGAGGAATGGAGGCGGAACAAAGGCCAAAACTCTTAGGAGCTTGAAAGGAACAAAAGTTTTAGGATCATCACTAAAGAAGAAAATCGAGCGGGGGTTGTTAGTACTAAACAACACATAATAGTCAAAACTATGTTTGCATAAACTTAACCAACGACTCGATTTTGCAAACTCACTTAATGGCAATTCTGAATGTTGTAGAGTATTTACTGCACAGAAAATACCCTCTCTTTGAGCTTCTCCAACACAAAAACAATGCAAGGCACTATGCATTCTACAACTCCTAATTTTGCCGTTAGAACCCCGGTTGCATACTAGAACAAGACTTCTATCAATAAGTTCTTGTAAATATGCATAACATTGATTTTCTAACTTTTTAAGCTCCAATGGCTTCAAATATCCCTCAGCAATCCAAAGCCCAATAAGCTTTTTAACTAGGATTTTTGTTCGTTTTGGAAAGATTCCAAGATATAGAAAGCACACTTTTAAACCTTGCGACAACTGATTGTAATCAAACATGAGAGCACTACGATCCAAAATCCCCAATGACTCTATTTCTTTTTTAATTAGTCTTCTCCCACTCCCTTAATATGTTGTTGCATTTAGATAAGCGCTCAGCAACGGTAACAATTGACAATGGTAGTCCATCACATATCTCTACAATATCCCTCCTTATGTTTTCAAATTGTGACATACGCTCTTTAGGTGAAAGGATATTGCAAAATAAATCCCAACTTTCATTTGGATCTAGCAAAATCATTTTATGGATATAGTTATACCTATAGAAGAAGCTATCATTGAAATTCAGATTGAAGTGCCTAGTAGTAAGCAATATGCGACTTCCAGAAGTACTGTATGGAAAGCATCTTCGAATATCGTTCCAAAGTCGATTATCCTGAATGTTATCCAATACAATTAGACACTTTCTATAAAGCAAATGTCCCCTTACCCGCTCTTCCAGTTCTTCATCAGGAGCACTTTCCTCTTCTGCAGGTGAAATTGATCGCAGGAGGAGATTTAGTATATGGGTCTTGTTGTATTGTTGAGACATAGTAATCCAACTACGCACGTTGAAATGATTTTCAACTTTTGGATCATTAAAGATACTTTTAGCTAAAGTTGTCTTTCCTATGCCCACCATCCCAAAAATTGAGATTATTTTTAGATTGGAGCCCCACATGAGCTGGTTGATTATCCTTGTACGATCACCATGACGACCCACAAGCTCCAAAGAGCGGCGTGAGGATCCATTCTCAGACTGGGATAATGCATGTTTTAGCCAATGAATCGGTGGTTGAGTTTCATCATCTTCACTGCTAATGCTGTTGATAGTATTCAACAACACTGCTGCTTTTCCTGCTGCTTCTTGCAAGGTTTGATGGAGTTCTTGGAGAGCTTTTTCCTGATACTCTCTGTCTTTGGCCAGAAGAAAGTTGCTTAGTTGTATTTCGATGTCGTCTTCAGCTTTGAGCACAAAGTCTCTGATTTTGAATTCCAAATCATTGATTGCAGCAACACTACTACCCCCATCACTGGATTCCTGTAGAAAGGCTTGCAAAGAAGAAAGGTGGGTAAAGAAAGATTTGATTGGTGCTTGATCACGAAGAGACACCCTTGGGGTGTGTTGCAGAAATTCAAGCTCAATTGTGGAGATGACAGAAGTTAGAGCAACACAAGCCATCTGTGTTGTGTGTTTGTTAATTTGTATAAAAGAATGCAAATGCAAATGGTTTTCAAGTGGAAGCTAAGATCAGAGGGTTGTGATATAATAATATTAGTGGACTTTAAACAAAGCAATCCACCGACCACATTATCTGAGGACAACTCCAGCTAAATTGGTGGGACTGTTAGTTTGATAACAACAATGTTCCAAGTTTGACTTTTAATAGAAGCGACGGCCTATTAATTTTTTTAATTTAAATCAGCCAACTATAGATAATTTAGACTGGTTTACTTCATTGTAATCATTTGTCGGCTAGGTCACAAGGACACAAGGTGACAAGATTTACTCTGTACACACTATCAGGTACTGATTGCGAGTTTCCTACGTCACTGCAAAAAAAAAAAAAAAAAAAAAAAAAGTAATAGTACTTCTGTTTGTAAAAAGTAAGTGAAATTTAAACAAAACCGGCTGAAATAAATAAATCGACATACCACATTATTCATGGCGAAGATTCAGCTGCCTGCCGTGTTAGCTTAGCTAATACGAGTTGAAATCTCACAATTATTATTATTAAATCATTAATTTTTAATAATTGCCAAACAGCGTGCTCATTATTTAATAAGTCAACTATGATATATAACACAATTCAAGTTTAATACGAAGTAATAAATAGGAAAATACTTGTTGTACTCCCATTTTAAACTCCTAACTTGTATTCCCTCTCACATGTTCTTGATGTAAGCATTTTGCCACCTCACGGAGTATAAATGAGAGAGTAGAATTTTGAGAGTCTATGTAGTAGAGCTCTAATAAATAATTCACTAGCGATCATTAATAAAAACAACAAGTGTTTGCAAATTCAAATTAGTTGACACGATATTATTGAAACCCACAAATCATTGTGTTACATATGAATATCTCAGAAAAAAATTAAATTTTCTGTAAAGTTATTCCCATCAAACATATTTATTAAGAATATTTTTTCGAGAGTTTAATTGATGATGGGAAAGTGCAAACGGCCTCTAAAATCTAAATGCATCGGCTGCACTATTTGGAAGAATGAAGATGGAACCAATGTAATGCCACTCTTAACAGCTTGAAGAGTACAAAATTTTTAAGATTTTCTTGAAAGAAGGAAATGGAGCAAATATTGCTTGAACTAAACAACATATAATAGTCAAAACTATGTTTGCATACACTAAACTAACGACACAAATTTACAAATGCATTTAATAACTTCTTCCAATCAAATGATCTTGCAAATGTCAAACCTAGCTAATACATGTTTTGAGGCATTGCAGGATATATATGAGGCCAAAAATGGAGAATTAGAGCAGTTTTCAGAAATATACTTTGCCTTGAAAATCAATATATTCCCAACATCTTTTTCGGACTACTATGTGCCCTGCCTGATTCATCATATTCAGCCTCCTTCATTTCCAAGCATTAAAAAGTAAGCAAAATACAGAAACCAAATGAGATTAGGAAAAATTTTAATTAAAAAAAAATAATATGAATGAATTCTAACCTCAGAATTTGCCTTTTCAAATTTGCCAACCCCAACATCTTCTACACACTCTACTATATACCCTCATTCATCAATTTTGATCTATGAAAAAATGATGCAAAATACAGAAAAAAAAAATAAAAATTAAGCAGTAACAGATTTGCAATGTTCAACATCTAATAACAAAGAATGATGAAGCCAGATGGAGCTTCTAACCTCAAATTTTGCTTTTCCAAAATTTTTATTTAGCTTCTCTTGAATATCCTTGGACCTTGGCAGAAGTGACAATGGAAGGGCGGCTGCACCTATCCAACTCAATTCACTTCAACCACAAAATTTCTCCAAAATTGCTTGGAATTGAATCTCTTCCAAATAATATAATGACAACATCTTAGAACTAGGTGCTCAAGACAAGCATAGAAAGAATATATGTGTAAGCCTCCGACCTCTTGAGTAACCAATTAGATGAAATTTTAAAACACTTTGAAATGTTATTAAAATATTTATGACAAAATATAAAACATAATCAATTAAATAAAATAGTTTGACTAAAAAAAGACATTATATTCATAATATAAATATTTTAATTTCAATTTTCTTTTAATTAGATCAACTTTAAATTTTTCTAAATTAATTAGAATACTATGAAATATAATATAAACTTGTGAACTATATTAACTAAATTATTCACAAAAGAAGTAGACTTTAAAAAACATTTAATTTATAGCTAAAATATACAAAAGTGCTGCTAGTGGTATTCAATCACATGACATTTCATGTCATGACCAAGGTTGAAACCAAGTTACTCTAAGTCCTTAGCAATTAATTTATACATAAATATTGATTTTATACATATTTTACTGCTATATGTGTATGTATATACATATACATATATAAAAGGAGGTGGAGAGGGGTGAGGGTGAGGGTGGTCAACTGTCCCCATTGTTCCCATTGTAGATCCGATTATGGTTCATGGGACATTTGGTTAGTAGTGGAGCCAGAAACAATATTGATGAGTGACAAGTGAAAAATTTAAGCATTTTTATAAATTAAAATCTAATTTTGTTACTGTGAGATATTATTATTATTATTATTATTTTGAAAGTAAACCAGAAAACCTTCATTAAAAGCGCGTAATAATTCGGAAATACAACTAGGTAGGATTTGGAGCCACACCTCCAAGCCAGCTAAGGAACCGGTCGCCCGAGCTAATTCGTGAGCTACACGATTCGCTGATCTCCTGACATAGGATACACACACATTCCCTATGTCACTAGCAATCACCCGACATTGCTTCACAATAAGACCAACATAAGAAAAATCAATAGACTGAGAATTAAAAGCGTTACAGAAATTTAAACAATCAGATTCTAGGATGATGTTATTCAGACTTTGTTCCTTCAACCAAGTTAGTGCCTCTTTAGCCGCAAGAGCTTCGGCCACGAACGGATCACGCTCTCCGTCTAGATGCCCCTTCTTTGCCGCAATGAAACAACCAACGTGGTCGCGTACAACCACACCGAAGCCAGCTCCATCCTCGAACATGGCTGCGTCTACGTTACACTTCAAAGAACCTGTTGGCGGTGGTGTCCACTGCTCTCGGATCCTGGGCTTATCCAACGTGCTCCTCGACTGACTGTATGCCGCTCTCCATGCACATCGTAGCAGGCTCATCAGGTGCTGCGACGTTGTTACTGATGGAGTCATACTATGTCATACTGCGTCGTTACGTGCCTACCAGATTGTCCAGAAAATTGAGGCCAGTTTCACCGCATCATCAGCCAATTGACTGCCCAGAATATGATCCATGAAAGCGAGAAACCCCCTACCTTGCAGTACATCTTCGTTCTCCCGCAGCTACTTCGTGAAATCACACTCACAGAAGAGATGCTCCATTGATTCCGTAACATATCCACAGATGGGGCAGCCCCCTCCAATCCACACCCTTTTCGAGCGCAAATTATCCCGTACCGGTAGCACTCAACAAGCACATCTCCATAGGAAATTTTTCACTTTGGGTGGAGTTGGTAATGCCCATAATGCCTTCCATGCGTGGAATTCAGTGTCTACTGCCGGCTGCAATCTCTCGCAAGAGAGTAAGCGGTAGCCATTCTGCACAGTGTACCTACCCCGCAAATCTCCGGGCCATCTCCAGCAATCTTTAAGATGAGCGTTCACTGGAGTGGCTAGGATCCTGGGAATGTCGCCAGTATGGAAGATATCACGTAAAATATCGCCATCCCAACGACCTTGCTCATTTAGTAGGCCATTAACAGTTGCATGCCGCAGTTCCTACACACACGGTGTGATTAAAGGTTTGCTTGAAGCATCCGCTAGCCAGTTCCACCCCCAGATCTTGGTATCCGCCCAATCGCCAATTCGTCTTGCAATGCCTTGTCCTAAAACAGCCCTCCCGGCCATTATGCTCCGCCATATAAAGCTGGGGTTCCCTCCTATCTGAGCCTCCATGAAATCCACGGTAAAGAAATACTTTGCCTCAAAAAGCGACTTACCAACGAGTCAGGCTGAGTTAGCAATCGCCACCCTTGCTTGGCCAATAATGCAATGTTAAAGTCATGCAGCTTCTTGAAACCTAACCCTCCCATCGCCTTCGGTTTACACAATCTGTCCCAGGACAACCAATGAATCCCCCGACTCCCATTACCACCGCCTCCCACCAATAACGATTGAACATTTTTTCTCAAAGTAACAACAATAATAGTATTTGCATTGACCAGGAACAACGAAAACTCCATATGAGATCTGGAAGGGAAAGAAGCCAAATTTGAAATATTTTCATGTGTTTGGGACTAAGTGTTATGTGCTGGCTGATAGAGAACAAAGAGGGAAGTTCGAACCCAAAAGTGATGAGAGCATCTTTCTTGGGTACTCTCCGAACAGTCGTGCCTACAGAGTCTACAACAAGAGGACTCAGTCTGTGATGGAGTCAGTAAACGTGGTTATCGATGACAATCCGGAAGAATCAGTAGACTCAACAGTGATAGAGTCTTCTCTGAGCGAGTCAGATGCAAGTAACAACAACAGTCAGCTCAAACCACAAGAATCGTCAGACGAAGATCAAGAAAGTTCGGAACATGAGATAGATCTCATAAATGATGTTGGTAAAGACAAACCCACCAGAACTCAGAAAAACCATCCATCAGATAACATTATAGGAGATCCATCAGATGGGATGAAGACTAGGAGCAGAATAAGAAATAATCTGACAGAAATATCTGGATCTGCTTGCTATACCTCAAAGATAGAACCCAAAAATGTCAAAGAAGCTTTACAGGATGATCTGTGGATCAAGGCAATGCAGGAGGAGCTACATCAGTTTGAGCGGAATCATGTTTGGAATCTTGTACCAAGACTTGATGGTGTCAACGTAATTGGAACGAAGTGGATCTTTAAAAATAAAACTGATGAAGCAGGGAATATAGCCAGAAACAAAGCTCGGTTGGTGGCTCAAGGTTATACACAGATTGAAGGGATTGACTATGACGAGACTTTTGCTCCTGTAGCTAGACTCGAGTCAATCAGAATCTTGTTGGCTGTCTCATGCATTTTGGGATTTACATTATATCAGATGGATGTCAAGACAGCATTTCTGAATGGGTATCTCCATGAAGATATCTATGTGGCTCAACCTAAAGGTTTTGAAGATCCAGAACACCCTTCTTATGTCTATAAGCTTCGAAAAGCTCTCTATGGCCTTAAACAAGCTCCACGGGCCTGGTATGAATGACTGACACAGTATTTGCTCCAGCATGGGTATAAACGCGGAAGTGTTGACAAAACTCTGTTTGTAAAAACTACTGGAAGTCATGTAACCATAGCCCAAACCTATGTTGATGACATTGTGTTTGGATCAACCCTGCAGAAATACACTGATGAGTTGGTAAAAGTGATGGAGGAAGAGTTTGAAATGTCCATGGTTGGTCAACTGACATACTTCCTAGGTCTACAGGTCAAGCAAAGTTCTGAAGGATATTTTATTTCGCAAGAGAAGTATGCTAAGAATCTTGTCAGAAAGTTTGATCTGGAATCATGCAAATCATCCAGAACACCTATCTCCACCTCTACAAAAGTATCGAAAGATGAAACTGGTCTATCAGTGGATAACACAGTCTATCGTAGCTTGATAGGCAGTCTGCTGTATCTAACAGCCAGTCGACCAGACATAATGTTCAGTGTTGGAATCTGTGCAAGGTATCAATCTGACCCAAAGGAATCACATCTGATAGCTGCAAAACGCATTCTAAAATACGTTAAAGGAACAATACAGTATGGACTCTGGTATTCCAAGGACAATGAACTGAATCTGGTTGCATACTGTGATGCTGATTGGGCAGGGAATATTGATGATCGGAAAAGTACTTCTGGAGGATGTTTCTTCGTTGGTAAGAACTTAGTATCATGGTTAAGTAAGAAACAGAACTCAATCTCACTAAGCACTGCAGAGGCAGAATACATAGCTGCAGGTGGTTGCTGTACTCAGTTGGTTTGGATGAAACAGATGCTTCTGGATTATGGTCTGACTCAAGGAACAATGACACTATTCTGTGACAATGTCAGTGCTATTAACATCTCCAAGAATCCGGTTCAACATTCCAGAACGAAGCATATTGACATCAGACATCACTACATCAGAGACCTGGTTGAAGCCACGGAAATTGAATTAGAATATATTCAGACAGACAAACAACTGGCGGACATTCTGGCCAAGCCATTGGATGCTAATCGTTTTGAAATTCTCAGGTCTGCTCTGGGATTTTGCAGAATTGACTGATTAAAGCAAGTCGGTCTGTCAGAGAGGAGTTGGTATATACGGGTCAGTGTTATGATTTGACTTTTCCTAAAAGACTCCTCTCTATTTATGTTAAGAAGATTATTTAACCATATACTTCTCAGAGATATCTTAAAAGATATTAATTCTTTTTCGAATTTCAAATTTTCCTTGGGTTCCGTTTCCTTCCTAAAAAGGAGCTGTACCGTTGTGTCAATCAATCGCGTCTGCATGATATTTGACAAGCCGCATTAATTAGGGTTCATCACCTTTGAGCCTATATGATACCGGGTCAAGAAGAACATCTCATCCTTGAACACCTCAGCTCTCAACCTTCTATCTCTCTTGCAAATCTGCCTTCAGTGATCTGCTCTTCTCCTCGCACATAACCTTCAATGGCAGACCCTGTAAGAAACATCATTATCAAGCTTGGAAGCAAGACACATTCTCCAGAGGTGGCTCTTAAACACTTTCAGACGCTGCTGCAGTTTGCGATGAAGAAGAAGCTCAAACTTGATCCTCTACTTCGTGACGAGATTTTAGTAACTGTGATGACCTATTACCCAGAATTTTATGCAGAATGGTCTGAAGATGATGCGACTGAACTGCTTATGATGGTTTCTGAAGCCAGTGATGAAGTTTCTCTAGTATATATTCCAGAACCCTTGGATGGAAATCGGGCCGGGGCATTCCTTCAATACTTTGCACATCGAGCCCTAGAATTGGTTGAGGCCTCTCGAAGGCAAGCGGAGGTGCAACCTCTGTATCTCGCAGCTGCTCAAAAAGAGGCAACACACAGACAGGAGATCCTCCGAAACAGGTCAAACTTTTCTGAAACTCCTATTGAAATTTCACCAGATAAACCTGATGTTCCTGCTACCCCTTCTTGTGTGCCTGTTAGTTCTGGAAATTTAACTGCTTTGGATTCCGAAAAGCCTCTTGTGAATGTTGAATCTTTATCTCTGCCTTTGAGTGAATCTGTTGGTATGAAAACTGATGTCTTGCATGTGCCTGATGAGAAAGCAAAGTCCTCTGATGAGCTAAATCCACTGAGTTTAGTCGTTTATTCTTCTGATCATATTGCTCTGCCTCCTGCTGAGAATGTTGATGTCTCTAAAGAAACTTGCTCTGCTGTTGATACTCCTGTTTTACCTGCTACTGTTGAAACTGTTGATTTATCAAGCCCCCACAAGTCTGAGAAAACAGGTGGAATTCCTGTTTACACTGCAACATCTTTAGGAGAGAGTCTGGAACATGTGCGACACTTTGCTGGGCTACCATCTGATACCATCTCTCAACCATATCGAGTGATTCATCCTTCCGAATCCTCCAGTGAAGATGATAAAATACTGGCTGAAGTGTATGGATCTCAAATACTAGCTGAAGTGTATGTCCACTGAGTTTACTTAAAATGAGGAATTGCAAAATTACAGAAACAATGATCAAATGAGTTGAAGAATCAAGTGACATAAAACTTGCCTATGGGCTAAAGTTTTATTCAATAAGATTCATTACAACGTAACCATTATGATAAAACTTAAGAAATCATGTGCCTTTTCTTAATCCCTGTGGGCAAATTAAGAAATATGATCTAAAGTTTACATCATAAAATTAAACTTTATGATAGAATTAGAAATCATTATTTACAAATAAATTGATTTATTTCTATCATCACTGATAAAACTACTAAACTACATTTCGATACATAATTGTTTGTGGGCTAAATTATGACCGTAGTCCAGTATTTCATCCTGATTAATTATACAAATATAACGAAATTGTCTGTGGGCTAAATTTCATCATATTACATACAATTAATCACAAATGATATGTCCAAAACTTTATGTGATCAAAATAAACCGCTTAATATATAATTTTAACAGATTAAGGATGATGTGGCTACTCCCAAACCAAATTAAAATTATAAGATCACTAGACAATTATCAATTCCTTGCATAACCTATATAGTTTTAACTGATTAAGGATGTTGTGGCTACTCCCTAATCAAATTAAAAATTATAAGATCATAACTTAATAATCTTAAATGTAGTTGAATATGATGTAGTTATTCCTTAATTAACCAAGATTGAAAACTTAAGAGACTTCAATAAATTAAAGATGCTATGGCTATTCTTTAATGAACCAAAATCAAATCACATTGGCAAGGAATACTTAAAATTTTGACAAACAGATTATACCAGATTGTGATGGGAAAATCTAAATATACTCTAGGAAATGTGGTTAGAGACTAAGTCTCACCGAAAACCAACTTCTTAGGTAGAGTATCAAATTAAGGAGACTATTGGCACAAAATGTTCTTAAGTCATGGCCATTAAAACTAGTATGCCTCCCCGATTCATATACTTAACGTATAACTGTTTGGGGGTATGAACCGGAAAAAACTGTAGGATATAATCCAAAAACTGTATGGTTCACCTATGATTAAAGCTTCAATTGTTGAACTAAATTAACGGACTAAACGTGCTTAAATTCAGGCACTACCGCAACTAAAGTTTATGCGTAAGTCCAACTTAATAAGGAACTAATATAATTCTATCCTAAAGTATGCATTGCTAAAGGCATAATAAATTTGCATAATTTAAAACAAAATATTATGCTTAGGACAAGTATGCACAAAATTAAACATTAAACTCATATATTCCAAAGTACTAATATGAACCCAAACCAAAAATACCCAACATTGAATAATGAAATAATGGATAAATATTTTGAAAGATTCAGACTGTAAGCCCATGACAAAATGTTTTAATGCATAAAATCAAACTTGTGAGAAATAGATTGAATTTACAAATTCAAACAATATCAATCCAAAAGTATAACGGTCATTTGTAAATTAAAGTCTTACAAATCTTAATTGCATAATTAAACTTAATATTATGTACTTAATGTGATTGAATGCATAAAACTATGTAAAGAGTATAAACCAACTAAAGAGCATGAATTTAGAACAAATATTCATTTATTCATACTTAACCAAATATGGGCAATAAGAACTAAAATCATAATTCAAAGAACTAAATAAATTATGGAATTAATGACAATAGTCAATTGCCTAGAAAATATATATGTTTTTACAAAAAAAAATTGATTCGAAATCACTCTCCATAACCCAGTTAATAATAATATTATTATTATTATTAATGGCAAAGTTGCAAATACCCAAAATCGCAATAAATAACCATAATAATATTACCACATTAAGTAGGAGACTAAATATGAAAAAATAATGGTAAAACCGCTAACATCTATAAACGTTTTCGGATATAATTTTGAAAACTTAACAAAATTTGAAGTCCGAAAAACTTTAATGTCAAGAAAATTATTTTCTGTACTGAAATATTGTCACATAAATTTATTTGGAAACAGTTAAAGATGCATAACTGAATACCATAACTGTATTAATGTCATCATTAATTAATTATTAATAGTAATAAGTAACATTATAATCACTATTAACATTAATAATAACAACAAATCAAAGTATGGTGCATGGTGATGCACATTTTAATGTCTCTATTTTTCTAAAGATAAAAATATGTGACTAGTCCAAATCAGCGGTTAACTGTAACTATAGCATTAATTATCAATAATAACCATAAAAGATAATTAATGACTTACCTTAATGATGCAAACCGCATCTGCCCATTGCGCTAACAACGATGATGATCCGCAAGAGAAGAAAAAATTTCAGAATTCTCCACATATTCACTGTCGGTGTCAATACACTCGATGTATCGTCCAATGGCGCATTTGATAGGACTTAATTACCAACATTAATGGCACGTTTGGTTCATGGAATAAATTTGGAGGGAATAGGAATGTTATTCCATAGGGAATGGAATAGGTAAGGAATATAATAGGAATTCTATACTGTTGTTTGGTTCGCTGAAGGAATAGACATTGGGAACTGTATTCCAATGTTTGGTTGGTTAAGGAATAGGAATACAATATATGTTTAAAAGACATAAATGCCCTTGTACAAAAAATATTATTATTATTATTATTATTATTATTATTATTATTATTATTATTATTATTATTATTATTATTATTATTATTATTATTATTATTATTATTATTATTATTAGGCATCAATTAATCATCATTCCATAATCAACTAGTAATTAATATATTATCATGATCATCATCATGATCATATCAAGTCAACTTCCTGGTAATCAACATATCACCATTATTCCTTAGCTTATCAATAATATTAAAATAATGATATGTAAATTATGAAACAAAATGGTCATATAAATAACAAAATTTTTTAAACAATATTTAACAATATTCAGAAGAAGCATAACATATGTTATTTTTAACAAAATATTCAAACCAATCCAATGAAAGTTACAATGCTCATAAAATATAACTATGAAGCAGAATGATTAATTGATAGCATGTCGATTCATCCTAAGTTGAGATATGCATTTTTCATCACACGAATACACCATTCATAACATATATTCTCGAGACCCTAAAGTATTAATAATATAAGATTTCACTCGTTTTTTATTAGAACACAAAATTGTCAACGTAGACATCAGCATTATAAACAATAAACTCACAGAAGCACACATATCCCACCACACACGCAACACAGCTACACATCTTTTTCTTCTTTCAGTAAGAATCTAGCATTAGTGATTTGAGATCCATGAACACATAACGAAGCATAGTGTTAGATAGTTGTACTTGTTTCCCTTTATGCTCTGTAAGGAATGGAACTTATTATGAATGTTATAAAATTTTACGTTTTGCAGGGTAACAGGGTAAATTTTAACCATGTCAAAGAATCTCAAATAGCAATTCCTGGTTACCAGGAAAGTGAAGATACAACTAGACTGAACAGTGCCGTGGCCTCAGAATATGAATCAGGTTTTTTATGGCTTAGGAAGAGTTACGGGGCGTCAAGGGGGGAATGTGCATTTGCTTGAAACAGTTTCTCAATAACAATTTTACGCTTTTGAGTTCGCATAGAGCCTTTGATTAAGCCGTGCTTAAAATTGGGTTGGTGTGCATAACACATCAAAACAAGCCCCTTCTCTTCATCTTCTTTAGCCTCTTCTTCTGGGGTTTTAGTCTTGGTTTCTTTATTCACAGTATCAGTCTCTTTGCTAGCATTAGTCTTCGTTTCTTTATTCATAGTATCAGTCTCTTTGCTAGCATTAGGCTTCGTTTCTTTATCAACAGTATTAGTTTCTTTGCTAGCATTAGTCTTTGTTTCTTTATTCACAGTATCAGTCTCTTTGCTAGCATTAGTTTTGGTTTATTTATCAACAGTATCAGTCTCTTTGCTAGCATTAGGCTTCGTTTCTTTATCAACAATATCAGTCTCTTTGCTAGCATTAGTCTTTATTTATTCATAGTCTGTATAGAGTTTGGCTCTTACTTGAAGATTCTTTAAAATTAATAAAGTTAATTCTATTTTTTGTCCTAAATTTATATGTGTCAGTCCACTTTTAATTAATATTTATTTATTAAAACATCTCATTTGATCTTAGTATTATTGTGACATGAACATTTTTGGTCATCAGCCAACAAAATCGTTGAAATACCGTTAAAAACATAAGGACATTTTTTATATATATTTTTTATATACAAAGTGGGGTGACCCTTTTTTTTTTTTTTTTCGAAAAAAAAATCATAATTGAAGGTCAAAATGCCCTTGTATTTTACAGAATTTAAATGATTTTGTTAATAGAGGACAAAGAATAGTTATGCCACAATAATATTAGGACCAAAGAGCGATATTCTGAAAAATGATTAAAAGTGAATTACCTCTTATAAATCCAGGACTATGACTAAAAATGAAATTAACTCAAATAAATAATATGAGTTTATTTAACTAACTCTTAGTAAGAACACTCTCCAAAAATATCTTTGATTGTAGATGGTAGGACAATTTGTGAAGAATGCAATCTTAAAGATTCGGTCCATACCTTCCAAAACAGATTCGCTGATTTTCTTTCCAAAACTGTCTTCTCAAACCGCGTTCAGCATTTGGGAAACATCTTCCTTTATCAGATCTTCAGTGTCAGTGCGTCTGTTGATGAACCTGATCAATCAGCCTTCTGTAAAAATAAACAGACACCAAGCTAAACCCTATCTTAGTTTGCCATAATAATATTGCCAATTATATGTTGGGGTTTCTTTGGAGAAAGTAAAAACACTAACAAACTCCACCTTTGGCTATTATTTGGCAAAACAACTCGACTAATATAAAACAATAAACTAGGGATAAAAAGGAAGATAACTGTCGCATAAAGGACATAAGCCTGAAATACAACCCATAAAGAAATAACAACACACAAGTCGTGCTGGACAAAAACAAGTAGTAACATTCTTCACAAAGCAGGAGGTCATCACAAACACACGCCCAGACAAGGCCAGAAGATACGAAGTCCTACAAAAACACACAAAAACTCCCCCTGAGTTTAGGCACTCCCCCTTTTTGCCAAAGATAGACAAAGGAACATTTAAGCATTCGAGGGACCTTCACTGTCAGACTTCACATTCTCAGCAGCATCAGACTCAGTCAAGCTCAGACGAAGCAGAACAGTCGCAAGTTCAGTACGGGCTGCATTGAGTTGCTTCGCGATAATGCCATTAACAGTTTCAAGCTTAGACACCCGAGCCTTCAGACGGAGAGATAGCTGAACATCCTTCGCATGTGGCGAGTCGTCAACAGGAGTATCAGCATCAGATGATGGAGGAGCATTAACAGGTGTAACATCTCGGATGTGCTTGCCATTCAAGAGGCGTGGATCAACAGTATATAGCAGAGTTGGACTGATAATCTCACTTGGTATTGGTACTAGGCCCCGCGTCGTCAGAATTCCAAATATGAGATTAGGATAACGCAATCTTACCTTCTGTTCCCTCGGATGAATCAATGTGAGGAAATGTTAGAAGATCCACTTCCCCAGATCAATGGACATTTTGGTGCCAATAGGAACAGGAGAGAGCCAGTTGCTTGATACTTCACTGTACTGTCAATAGTCCGTTTGAGAAGTGAATGATTCGTTACTACACAGAAATGGGTAATAACGTATAGGCGATCCTTGAAGCTGTAAAACTATGGACATAAAAGTTATATACCTCTGATCTGGACTCCATGATACTCAATGATGTTTAAAAAAAGCTATGGCATAATTTTAACACTCTTGCTCACCTTTGGAGGAAAATCTGTTAATCAAGAAATTATGGAATTTAAAGTTGAGCTGGAGAAACAAGTCATTTCCTTACCCATTTCACATATTTCTTGATAAAGAATTTGTTCAAACATGGGTAAGATTTTTATCATCATTTTTAATATAATTTTATAAAATTAATCATATTGTAGTTATGTTGAGTACTTTTATATTTATATTCATATATTTTTGAAATGTAGTTTCAACAAGCTGCTTATCACAAAAAGGATATTGTTCTAGTGCGTTCGGAATAGGCAGATTGTGTATCAATTATATAGAGTAGGTACTATGGACCTTTTTCTTTTATTATTTCAAATAGTTTTATAAAATTCATCATATTGTGGTTATGTTGAGTACGTACTAATATATTTACTAACTTTTTACATATAGTTCCAACAAGTTGATTACGACAAAACGGTTATTGATCTGGTGCGTTATGAATAGGCATATACTGTATCAAGTTATATAGAATAGGCATGATTTTGATGATTAGAACTTTGTGAACATTTAGATTTGGTTCTTGAAATTGTTTTTTGAAATATTATGACATGGATGGTGATTGGATTGGAATTGGTCATTGAAGTATTTAGACTTGATAATCAATTCTTTTGTATTTTGAACCTTAGCTTGTGCAAAATTGTGTGACTACACTTGGTGATGGTGATTGGATAAATTGTTTTTTATATATGATTATGTTTAAAATCTAAGCAGGTTAAAAACAACGTTTCAAAACCGTTGTCTTACATATATCAGACAACGGTTAAAAACCGTTGTCTATTCTTCAAATTATCGAGAACACAACAGGTTTCGACAACACACAATAGATAACGGTTAAAAACTGTTGTCTTTTCTACAAAAGACAACTGTTTAAAACCGTTGTCTATGGGCGTGACTTTTTACAACTGCGGTTTCAACAACACTCAATAGACAACGATTTTTAACCATTGTCTTTTTGAAAAGACAACAGTTAAAAATCGTTGTGTATGTGCATGACTTTTAAAAAAACACCGGTTTCAACAACACTCAATAGACAACGGTTCAAAAACCGTTTTTTTTTCTAGAGAAGACGACAGTTAAAAAACCGTTGTCTATGAGCGTGACTTTTAACAACACCGGTTTCAACAACACTCAATAGACAACGGTTCAAAAACCGTTGTCTGTTTGCGTGACTTTTAACAACACCGATTTTAACAACACTCAATAGACAATGGTTCAAAAATCGTTGTCTATGTGCGTGACTTTTAACAACACCGGTTTCAACAACACTTAATAGTCAACAGTTCAAAAACCATTGTTGTTTCTTGAAAAGACAACAGTTAAAAACCGTTGTCTATGCGCGGGACTTGCAACAACACTGGCTTCAACAACAGAAATTTTACCCCTGCGACAACGGTGAAAAACCGTTGTCCATGTACTTTTTTCTTGTAGTAAAGTCCCGGTCCTTTGTTTTGCTTGTCTATTTTGTTATTTGTTAAATCATGTCAAACCAACTCATTAACGATAGATCTATCTTATAAAAGAATAGTTTTAGCTTGTGCTTAACTCCACTTTGCATCAATTCCTTACATTACAAGAGTCATCTCCAATGGAACGATATTTAAATTAAACTCTATACTGTGATGGAGGTGTGAAAACCGTCCTTATCAATCGACAATATTGACTATGCATTAACTCCAAACCAAACAAGTTTTGGAGCATAGCTGGAGGATTGGTCAGTATGTAATGCATGCCAGACCATTGATGTCTACGCTCATACCAAGTGTATATGTTACATGAGTGCGATAAAGATAAGATTGTAATGTATGGCCACAATACATTGAAAATAAAAACAATAAAATTGAAATATCTGTCCTTTAAACGATAACTCTCTTGATCTTTATTGCTTCAATAGAAACTCGAGACCATAATAAATGGAATAATCAGCCATTTCTTCTGGGTTCTTCATTCATTCATAAATTGATTTAAAATAATAAATAAGAGAAACTTTTTTGCCAACGCCATCTAAATTGAATTGAAATAATCAAATGTGATTTACTTATTATGTATAATTTAAGAGTTATTGCATAAAAATGTGATTTATTCAGTACACACTTTTTAAGTAGTGACTGTGAATTTCTCTGATAATAGAAAAAAAAAATTAAATATTTTATCATTTTCACAGGAGGGGTTTTATCCTAAGGAATATTCTTTTACTAGTATCATCACAACTTCTTAGAGCAACCTCATTAGTTTAGGTTTTTTCTTGGTCACTAAAAAAAATCCCGCATGTGCAACAATCGTTATACCGTGGATTTTGGTCCTACATGACATAGTTTTGAATTTGAATGTTAATGGTGACCGTTTGTTGTTCAATTCACGTTACATGTTTTTTTTTTCCTGTAAAACATGTGTATGTGTCTTGTGGTATGCGTTTCTGTGTCTCATGTTATGCTATTATGTACCTTAAATAAAGTAAATATAACATGCGCGTTTGTGTGTTGTGCTATGTGTTTTTGTTTCTTCTGTATGTTATGCATTTTTGTGTCTTACGTTATGCAATTCTATGCCTAAGTAAATATAAAACATATGTATGTGCCCTGTTTTATGTGTTTCTGTGTCTCATGTTATGCAACTTTGTACCTTAAGGCTTAAGCGTATGTATTCTGTATCTAAAATAGATTAGTAGTTGTGTAGCACACAACATATTGTGCGTCTTATTTTACGAATTAATGTCTTGCATTATGAATTTATGTGCCTATAGGATATATAATATCTACGCAAATCAAATTTGAGAATAAGTAAATATATAACATGTGTATGGGTCTTGTGTTGTGAGTTTTTTGTATCTCGTGCTATAAAATTTTGTACCTTAACATATTGATTTTGTACCTAGAATAAATTAAAATTTAAAATTTGAGTTGAAACATGATAAATGAAAAATTACATAATCATTTAAAACTTAAATATCAAAACCACGTCGTTTTAATCCAAAGTCCACAATACAATGTGGACCTGTACATGATAAAATTTGCAATTTGTTGGCCTAAGTGGCAATTTATATTGTGGACCAAGTTCCACATAACATTGTGGATCTTGGATCAAAACGACGTCATTTGATGTATAAGCTTTAACAGACTTCGTAACTTTCCGTTTCTAATGTTTCGAACATAAATTTTAATTTATTTTAGGTACAGAATCTATACGCTTAATGTACAGAATTGCATTACATGATGTACAGAAACGCATAACACGAGATACATACACATATTTTCTATTTTACTCATTGTTGAAAAAATCGGTCTAGGCGCTAGACACTCCTAAACCGTAGTGATTTTCCCCCTAGGCTCCGGCATAGGCTACTGGCCGCCGCCTAGTGCCTAACTCAACCGAATTTACTCGTCCATTTCTCTTTTGCTATTATCACAATCCACCCTCAAACTGCTTCTCAGTTCTCATAACTCACTCTTGTAAGTTATACCTACCTAGCTCAAACTTGAAATTGCATTTTCCCATCCATTGAAGAAATCACAGAAAAATTAAAGAGTGAGAGAGAGAGATGGCTTATGTTGCTTTAACTTCTCTAAAGACAACAATTGAGCTTCATTTTCTGCAACCCATCCCAAGAGTTCCTCTTCATCTTCATGATGATCAAGCACTCATCAAATCTTTCTATGAAAACCTTTCTTCTTTGCAGGACTTTCTTGAAGAGAAATCAAGTGTCGGTGGTGCTGCAATCAAATATTTTGGAACCTTAGTAAGAGACTTTGCACTCAAGGTTGAAGATGACATCGAAATACAGCTAAGCAACTTTGTTGTGGCCAAAGCCAAAGACGACGCAGTGCATCAAGAAGCAACTTCCCAGCAACTCTGTCAAATCTTGCAACAAGCACAAGAAAATACTGCAGATGTGGTGGAGATTATCAACTGCGGAGGAGAGTATGAGAGACAGAATGGTGATTTAACTTATCTCAAGAGAATAATGGATCATCATATGAAGTCTATACAATCCAACGGGAGGAGCATGGGTTATGATCAAATTCAAACCCTGTTCAAATCTCTCATTGAAAGTCTTTCTTCTTTGCGACAATTATTTCTTCATATTCGTGCTCCTTCAATCAAAGATTCGGAAACCGAAATAGGAGATTTAGTTGAAGATGAGATCAAGATACACTTGAGCAGTTTTGTTCTGGCCCAAGACACAGTGGATGAAGATGAAGCATCCTCGGAACTGTGTCAAATCTTGAAACAAGCGGAAGAAAAGAGAGTAGAGCTGGAGGAGAGACTGAAGACTTATGAATGTTGTGATGATTTAACAGATCTCTTGAGAGCAGTTAGGTTATTGCAACCCACCATATGGTTGTCTGACGACGTAATAACAGCAATAGGATCTCTCGAAAAAACGCTCTTTGCTTTGCAAAAGTTTCTACATAAATCCAATTTTGGTGCAGCTGAAATCACAGACTTTGTACTCAAAGCTAAAAAAGACATCAGAAAACAATTTATTAGAAACCTTTGTGTGGCCAACAAAGAGCACCTAGAAGAACTCTTTCAAACCTTGCATCAAGCTACAGAAAACGCAGATAAGGTGTTGAGCACTATCCGCAACACAGCAAGGAATGAAGCCAATCATACTCAGTCTGAATTTGAATTCTCGCGGTGCTATCCAAAACTTGAGGAGGGAAGAATGATCGGTCATCAAAATGACGTTAGTATGATCAAGGATCGACTCTTCAGTCAATTTGATGGTGTCAAAGTAATCCCAATTATTGGGATGCTAGGCATAGGGAAGACTACTTTAGCAAGAAAAATCTTGGAAGATCAAGAGGTTGCATTGCATTTCCAGGTACGGGGATGGGTTACAGTGACTCAAAATTACAAAGAGACCAAAGTGCTACGGGACCTTCTCCAGTCAATTTCACCAAATCATGAAATTAAAAAGGAAGTCCCTCTTTGGGAGCAGGTTTGTGAATGCTTGAATGAAAAGCGGTGTCTAATTGTTTTGGATGACATATGGAGCAATCATCTTTGGGATCGATTAGAAGACTTATTTTGCGAGTCTGCAGTGAATGGAAGTTGCATATTGCTAACCACTAGATTCTATGGAGTGGCTAACTTTGCTTGCAAAATCAAAGGTACATATCATGTTATGAATTTACTAGATCGAAATGAAAGTTGGGATCTATTCTATACTATCTTTCCTCTTCAAAGGTATAGGGCACCAAGTTTTGGAAAATTCAGGAGTGACTTGTTCCATGTTGTGGAAATATGTGAAGGATTGCCAGTGTCAATTTTTGTAGTTGCCAAGCGCTTATCTGAATGCAAAAACAACATACAACATGAATTGAAAAAGATTGAAAAGGAAATAGAATTGTTGGGGATTCTAGATTACAATGCACTCATTCTTATGTACAATGAGTTGCCAGAATATTTGAAAGTTTGCTTTCTATATCTTGGAGTCTTTCCAAAACGCAGTGAAATCCAAGTTGAAACAATTCTTAGGTTATGGATTGCTGAAGGATTTGTGAAGCCATCAAAGAATGAGGAGTTAGAAACAATTGCTTATTGTTACTTGAAGGACCTCATTGATTCAAGTCTTGTGTTGATATGCAAACAGACTTTTGATGGCAAAATTAAAACTTGTAGGGTGCACAATGTCATGCATAACATCTGTTTTAGAGAGGGTCAGAAAGAGGGAATTTTGTGTGCAGTAAATACTCAGCAACTTCCAACGTCGTCATTAAATGCATTTGCAAATTCGTGCCGTTGGTTAAGTTTATGCAAACATAGGTTTGACTATTATGTGTTGTTTAGTTCAAACAACCCTCGCTCCATTTTCTTCTTTCAAGAAAACACTGAAATTTTTGTGTCCTTGAAGCTGTTAAGAGTTTTGGCATTTGTTCAATCTTCATTTCTCCAAAGACTGCCAATGCAGCAATTAGGAGATTTGATATTTTTAAGATATTTATCGGTAACACAATGGTTTGAGGGTCTGAGTGATGTTGTGTCAACTAATGTGAATTTGCAAACACTTATTATTTCCCATAATGGAGCGGATATGTGTTTGCCATCTAAAGTTTTGGAGTCACCACAGCTAAGGCATGTTGAGGTTAGTTATGCTCTTTCAGTGGATCCTCCAAATGAGGTCAAAGAGGCCTTGCAAACATTGTACTGGTTGAGTCTAGACCATTGTACCGAAGAAGTGTTTTCAAGGATTCCAAATGTAAAAAAGTTGGGGATTATTTGTGGATCTAAACCAAGTCCAAAGGCCATAGAGCCTGCTAACCTTAAGAACCTTGAATGTTTGTATAACCTGGAGACATTAATGATTGCATTCCGGAAAGGCTCACCATCAGGCCTTCGGGAACTGAGGTACTGTTTGCCACTATACATCAACATCAGGGAATTGAAACTGAAGAGAACTTGTTTGCCGTGGAGTGAAATAAACTTACTTGGCATTTTGCCCAATCTTGAAGCACTGGAACTGAAAGAAGTGTCTGATTATCCAAATTGGAAACCCACATGCACAGTTGGTCACTTCTATAAGCTACAATTCTTGTACCTTGAAGCTGAAAACCTTGAAAGTTGGGAGGTCGATGGAGAGAATCAGTTTCGCTGCCTTAAGCACCTAATCCTTAAAAGGTGTACCAAATTGAAAGCTATTCCAACTGGCTTTGAATATGTAAACACACTGGAGTCAATTGAGTTACTAAATTGCCCCCACCTTGTTAAGGAATCTGCCCAAGAAATTAGTGATAACCGGGAGATTTATGGAAGCAAACCCATCATTATTCGCCATGGTCTGCCTCTTTTCTCTCACAGTATGTCTTTTTTTGAATTATAAATTTTGCTCAATTTATTCTTAACTGCTTTTTTGTCATTTGATTTAATTACAGTGGACCAAATACAAGAAGTTGAAGATGCTGACGATGGCGATGACGATGACGATGACGATGACGATGACGATGACAATGACGATGATGATGATGATGACGATGATGATGATGATGATTATTATTATGATGATGATGATTATGATGATGATGATTCTTCCGAATAAACGAATTGAATGGTACATGTGTACGGTGTGTATTGCAATTAAATTGCCTATGTATGTGTTGCATTGCCTAATTTTAGCACTGACCTCAGGCTGAGCACATCTATCATCACTAGATTTTGTTTTTTAACTTTACAAAACTAGCTAATAGATATATAATAACAAAAGAGCGATGTTTTCCTACCGAAAGGTCATGAATATATACGATTTTGGCCAACCACTCTTGGAGTTTTGAGGCTTGTGCGATTTGCGGATTATTGTATAAGAGCATGGTTTATGCAATGCATACTTTTGAATAGTGACTGTTAGTTTCTTTTATCACCCAAAACAAAAAGAGCCAAGCTTACTTATCGAATACATGACTTAATTGGCTTTGCAATATAATGACACTTACAAGCCATTTTTGAAATTGACAACTACATTTTTTTTGGGAGTTCGGAAGGCTTAAGGCTCTCCTTGCGTGTGGTCAGGGATTGTATTGAAGGGGCAATGAACCCCTTAGTCATGTTGGTTAGATAGTTGATTTGGTCACCACAAAGTTTTAAGAGCAATCTCATTTGTTAAGTTTTTTGTAAGTTTAAAAAATAAAAGTCTCCTTTTATGTGCACAGAACGCGCGCAGAACCTTTCCTATTTCTCTCACCATATAAGGCCCAAAAAAAAAACAAACCTTGCAAGAGAAAAACAAGGCAAAAACCTCCCTTGAGGGCGGAGGCGCAGGGTTGATCGTTATAAGCCAACCGGGGCTTTGTAATGGCACACGGTTGATCGTTACAAAGTTAGGAAACCCCATGTTATTGAGGCGCATATTCTATGGGGAAACAATGTAGGTACTAATGTTTTGATACCACGGTTGGCGTTGACTCCTTCAAACCCAAGACTTCCTTTTAAATTTCAAAGGAAGCAATTTCCTGTTATGCTATCATACGCCATGATAATCAACAAAAGTACGTCAAGGTCAGACGTTATCATATGTCGGGTTGTTACTAAAAATTCGGTGTTTAACCATGGGCAGTTGTACGTAGTAGTTTCGAGGGTTAGTAATCCAGATCGTTAAGGTTTTAATTTGTGGTGAACCTAGAGGTTTTTTAAACATTACTCAAAATGTAGTTTTTTTTTAATGAACAAACCATATTATTGACACCGAACAGCCCGGCGCGTGGCAAAGCCACCAAGATCATACAGGAGAGCTAGTTTAGCCGAATCCGGCAAGGAAGACAAGCTATTAAAAATCTGAGAAGAGCTATGAGCTAAGCCAATCGTTGCCAGAGCATCGGCCACACGATTAGCCTCACAATAGACATGCTTGATGGACGAGCCCCATTCTTCAAGGCGCGATCGAATAAAGAGAATGGAGTCTTCCAGCCTCCACGGCAGTCGTGCCAGATGAGAAACCAGACTGGTAAGAGCTAAAGAGTCCACTTCCACCTTGTGCGGTTTCCTGGCGAACACTTCATGTGACACCCCAAAAATCCACACTCCAATCCATGAATTAATTGAGTAATTAATTCTATTTCTCTTGAGGAATTGATTCCTAAAATCCTGATTTTTTTTTTTATACTCAAGGACTAGTATTTGACTAGTCAATCTTTAAGTTGTGTTGTACCTTGTGCTTTGAGAGGAGTTCCCTTGTTCCTTACACTTTCTAAGAGTTAGTAAGGGTAGCCTTGTCTTTTCACCAAGAGTTAGTTTTGTAACCTAAACCTAGAAGACTTCTTCATTTTCATTCCTTGCAATTCCTAGAAAAATATCTCTACCTTCTCTCTAGAAAAGAAGAGTAGCATGTTATTCAAGCCAAGTGAGACTTTTGTCAAGATTCCAAGTTTTGCTTCCAAGATTCAATCTTTCACCTATTTGGGCATCTAGAAGGGTAAGATCTAAGCTTGTCTAGTCTTTTTGGTTCCATCTTAGTTGTCTTTTTCTTAAAGGTAGGATCTTTATGATCTTTTGGTTTGATCTTGAAGTGGGTTTGGCTAGTGAGCTTAGTGGAGAGCTTGTTGTGGTGTAAGAGGAGTCTTTTGGTCTTCAAGAGGTAACCCATGCTCTACAAAACCTATTTTGCTTACCTATATATGATTTCTTGGCTTCTATTTGTGTTTTGCTATGAAATGTGAGAGTTTATGCATTTATCTTGTGATATTGCATATCTAGAGCTTGTGTTTAGGATTCCTTTGTGCCATTGCTTGGCATTTTCCATGGTTCAAGTCATTTTGTTGTGTTTGGTGAGATTTGGCATGTTTTGGACTTGAACTTGTGTTTGGAGAAGAAAATCCCCGAAGGGATTGTTTGACACAGGAGCGTGTACCCGCGGGCGGAACGGCGGGGAGAGCCCTACCCGCCGCCTACCCGCCGGTACACGGGAATGTGGGTGTTGTACCCGCGGGCAGAACCACGGGTAGGGGCCTACCCGTGTGTCCACCCGCGGGGTACACGGTGGTGTTTGGTTCGGGATTTGTTCCCCGTGATTTGTTTGTCTCGGTGTTTGATCTTTTGGCTTCCCGTTGTTCTTTTGTGGAACTATTTGAGTGTCTTCTTGATGTTTCGTAGGTCTAGAGCTATATGGTAGGTATCCATGTAGGATCTTTGGTGTCGTGAATCGTGCTAAGTGTTCAACATTGTGTTTCGTTGAACCAAGAAGTGTCTTGTGTGTTCCTCGGAACTATCTTGAGTTTCCCTGTTGATAAGCATGCTAGTTTGTTGTCTTAATGCTAGCGTATGTGTTGTTCGTACCTTCTGTTGGGTTGATGATAACTTGCGTTATTCATCGTTGTTGTTGTTGGGTGGTGACCCGTTCCTTGATTGAGTATGTTTCATACCTTCGTTGTAATCCGTTGCTTGACTTTCGTGTGAGTGGTGGTGCGTGTGTGGCTCTACCTGGATTGCACGATTAGTGGTATGGGACGCTAGTCACCAAGGTATTACAGCGATCCTCGTAAGTGGCCGTGACGTGATTTCATGGAGTTGTGGCTGAGTCCACGTGTTTGGGGGATAACATTGTGTTATCCGGGCATGTGTTGCCGTGAATTGGTGGGTTTTCGTTGGTGGTTATAGGTGGGGGACGACGGTCCCGGAGGAATAAGGTTGGACTTGGCTGTACAGGGGCTTTCTAGAGGTAATGGTTGGCACCGAAGGTACAAGGTTGGGGGTAGCCATAAGGTTGGAACAGGGCATAAGGAAGGCATATCAACTCGTGATGGGTGATGTCACGAGGGCTTGTGTAGCCGTGGCTGTGTGATCTTCTCTCGTGACGTGTGTAGTCACGGAGACTTGTGTTGTTTGGCATGTGTTGCCATTGGGTGAGTCTTTATCCTTATGTGTGCTTAACCTTTGTGGTTGGGATGTGTTCCCGGTGTTATCCTTGCGAGTGGTGAGTCTTGTGTTGTCTTTTGATCTTGGCTTTTGACTTATATATATGTATTCCGTTTCGAAAATGGTTTTTATATCTTATATCTACCTATTTATGATACTTAACGGTATTGGTGGGTTACCAGCATCTTTCGCTGACCGGGCGTCGCCCCGATGTTTATCTTTGTGTTCTTTCAGGTGTTGAGTAGTCGAGCGCGATGTCTAGAGCCGGTAGCTTAGTACCTGTATCTTTAGACTGTGTTTTTGTGGCCTGCGCGCCAATGGTTTTAGATTGTTTTTAGACTGATGTTTTGGGATAGTGTGTTACACTTGCAGATTGTCGCCTTAGCGTTACCTAGTGTGGTATACGTGGCATAACACCCCCCGTTTTGGATTTCTTTTATCCAGTTTCAGTTTATCTTCCGCTGTACTTGTTTTGTTGTTAATTTGCATGTGTTTAGACTTGTTTTTAGGTCTTGTTGTTTTGGGGGTGTTACACTTCACACCATTGAACCAAGGCGAAGAGCCTAGGTTTCAGCCTCCAGTGCTGAAGAAGCAGAAAAGCGAAAGCAGAACCCCAGAAGAAGCTGGCCGCGCGAATCTCTCAAACACGCACCACCAGCCACGCCACTTTCTGTGAAAATAGCGTCGGTGTTGAGCTTGAGTCTTCCCATCGGCGGTGTCATCCACTTAACCCATAGAGTTACAGATTTTTAGGGAGGAACAAAACGACCCACCAAGCCACCACGAACAAAAGCAACATCTCAGGGACAACTCCAGCGAGTCGGTCGAGCCAAAGAGATTAGCATTATTTCACGTTTGATGTTGATGATGACTCCGGCAGACGAGAAAGGCGAATCATCATATAGGCAGTTGTTGTAAGCCTTCCACAAAAACCATAGGATTAAACAAGGGGTTAAACGAGCAATGATTTCCAGAGCTGATCCCGGGGGTGCGAATAGCCACCACGAATGGCACCGTGCACGGAGAGAACCTGCAGGGACAGTTAGCAAACCAAAAATGCCTCCAAAATGTCTCCAAACTTCCTTTATACTGTGACAGGTATGTAAGTAGTGGTTTAGCGAGGCTGATTGACTTCGGTAGAATGGGCAGATTGATGGCAGGTGAAATCCAAAGCTTTGGATGACATCCGGATAAGGGAGCAGACGACGGAGCAGTTTCCACATAAAAATAGAGACTTTGGATGGCAATCCACCGCCCCATATGCATGATGAGGACAAACAACGTCCTTGCTTCGAGCGGAGAAGGTCATAAGCTGTTGAAAAAGTGAAATCCCCGTAAGTTGAAGGGGACCAAATAGGATTCCCTGAAGAGGTAATCTCCACGTTATCATTCACAAATTCTAGTTGTTGCTGCATTCTTCTCCAAGTAATTGAGGGAGCCCTGCGTGCGCGATCATTCGGATAGCTGGCATCCAAAAACTCGCTCCATAGAGAGCCTCCGCGCAAGAAGTTAAATTGTAGCTTCGCCGAAAAAGCTTGTTGTATAGTCTCCAGCGAACGGACTCTTAACCCGCCCTCTTTAGTTGGGTAGCAGAGTTTCCCCCAAAACGCCCAGTGCCTTTTTTGATATCCGTTCGAAGACCCCCAAAAAAATCTTGCAAATTTGGATTCGAGAGACTTCTCTGTCTGACGGGGAAGCATAATCGACGCAGTCGTGTAGAGGGGGATCATGGCTAATACATGCTTGATTAATGTCAGGCGACGGCCGGGAGATAACAGCTTTCGTTGCCAGCCCAATAATTTGTTATCTACCTTCTCCAATTGATGTTGATAGTACAGCGATCGGTTTCTCCCTAAAAAAAAGGTTCACACCCAAGTAACGAAAGGGCAAATTCGATCTCTGCATGCCAAGAATACGCGCCATAGTGGTGGCCCGCTAATTGGAACAGTGCCTGGAAACAACAAAGAAGCTTTTCCGAAGGTTAATCTTTTGGCCAGAGCCGTCCTGGTACTGTGTGAGGACCTCCATCAAAGCTTTTAGCGAACGCGACGCCCCATTCACAAAAATAATTATGTCGTCGGCGAAAGCTAAGTGGGTGATCGTAGGGCATCCCAAGGACGAAGAGTGTGGTGAGAGCAGGCCAACACCCATCTTTAAAACGAGCTGAGAGAGCGGGATAAAGCTTCCGAGACCATAATAAAGAGTAACGGTGATAAAGGGTCTCCCTGCTTGACACCTCGGGTGGGTTGGAAAAATCCACAACTGATCCCATTTACCAAAACTGACAACCTCGTAGCTTCTAGATTCTGCGAAACAATATTAACAAAGGAAAGTGGAAATCCAAATTTGATTAAGACAGCGCGAACGCACGGCCATTCTATCCGGTCGAAGGCTTTCATCATATCTAGCTTTATTATGACATTTGATCCTCGGCATCGTTTGTTCAGGTATTGTAGCAGCTCAAAAGCTAGAAGAATATTATCTTGAATATTCCGTCCTTCCACAAACCCTGCTTGCTCCCTGGAAACTAGCTTGGGGAGAACCGGGCTGATACGGGAGGTTATAATTCTCGTGAAAACCTTGCACATAAACGTGCATAGGCAAATTTGCCGAAAATCTGCAAAGGAATCGGCATTGGGCTTCTTGGGCAACAAAATAACACTTGCCAAGGCCCTCGGTAGATGCACTCTTGCCAAAAAATCAAGAGCTGCATCGAAAACATCCCCTTTAACCATTTCCCAACAGTGACGAAAGAAAGAGCCTGAGAATCCATCAGGGCCTGTAGCACTGTCAGGATCCAGCCTCCAAACCGCACTTTTAACTTCCTCTTGTGTTACTGGTGCCACTAAATACTCCATCTCCTCCGTTACCAGGCCAGCAGGGAGGCAGTTTAAAAGATAATCCAAGCTCGGGCAAGCCTCAACTGCAAAAAGATTAGAGTAGAAAGCCACGGCCTCGGTCTGAATATCGGCTTGTGAGGTTAAAAGAGCCCCGTTTGTGGCTTTGATGGCGCTGATCCGCTGTCTACGGTGTTTGTCCTTCACTACAAAATGGAAGAAATGGGTATTAGCGTCCCCCTCCTTGATCCATTTCACCCGTGCCTTTTGTTTCCAGAAGCATTCCTCCTGCTTGAGGGCTAAGAGGAGTTCTGCGTGCAGATTATGCAGATTCGATCAAGTCTCGCTGGACGGACTATTTGCATGATTGAGTTCCGCTTCTGCAACCCTGGTTTCAAGATTCTTGATTCGGTCAAAAATGTTTCCAAAAATTTCCTTGTTCCAAGTACGAAGGGCCATTTTGAGCCGTTTAAGTTTGAAAGCAAGAGCCCGCATATTAGCTGTGACAAAGTTTGTAAAACCAGGATGTGATAACTACATATTTTGAAATCTGAATTGTTTTGGTGCAGACATATCACTTTTAGTTCCCTGTAGCAGAATGGGTGCGTGATCTGATGAAGACCTGGGCAAAATGTTTATTGTAACTTCTGTGAAGTAGTCACGCATGGATGCATTCATCAAAAATTAATCAAGACGCTTCCACACTGCGCCCGAACTACGCACTCCATGCCAAGTATATTGATTCCCCAATACAGCCAGATCGATCAAGGAATTGTCGTTTATAAAATCTAAGAAGTCAGAAATACTATTCATGCCTGGTACTGCCTCTCCGCGATATTCTGATATGCTGGAGATAACATTAAAGTCCACCCCTAGAAGAATCGGAATAGAGTCATCCAACAAAGAAGTTAGTTGCACCCATAAATGTGCCCTTTCAGCCCGAGAATGCTTCGCATAAATCGTGCAGAAAGTGAAGGAAAATTGCGAGGGAAGGTATTGGATTCTGCACAGTAGAAATTGTTAATTGTCATGTAATATCTCAACTGTGCATGAGCTAGTCCAGAGAATCCAGATTTTTGAAGCTGAAGAAGCAAAGTCGTTGTCTAGGTTGAGTTCCAGAACATAATTACTCAACCGATCTTGATTGATCATTGGTTCCAGAATAGAGACAAAATTGACATGCTCACGTCGAATAAGCCGTTTGAGCCTGCGCCGTGAGGAAGGCAAGCCCCTGACGTTCCAGCTTAGCACATTCATTTCAATCGACGGGAGAAAGTAACTCGATTGATTTTGCCAGCGGCTTGGCATGTCGTGACGGAGGGAACATTGGCCAAGTAGTCTTTTCGAGGTCGTCTCTTCTTCTTGGTAACAGTAATGAAGTTGTCTGGTATCGATCCTCCCAATTTAGAGGCAACCCTCTTGCTGGCTTCCTTCCAAGATTCGATGAGGGTCTGGCTAAAAACCTGACAGTCTTGGACTTCATCACCTTCTGAAAAATGACCGGGTTGAGATTCTGAGAGGGATGATTGGCGGAGGCACTGGTCATTTATGACAGCATCCCCAAGTGAGGCATTAGCCTCCAGGATTGGTAATGGTGGCGTGGAGCTATCAGCATCATGTATGCAATCATTTGGTTGGGCAGCTTGGGGAGTTGTGGATTGCAGAGCAGGCTCAGGTACATTTACCGGAATTTCCTGTGTCACCTGACGCCATCGCTTTCTTGGCAGCACAATTTGAGGCTGGCGGTCAGGCATATGTTCAACTTGGGGCTCTTTGTGAGTATCGTCTAGGTGTATACGGCAATCTGGAGTCAGGTGGCCAAACTTCTGGCATCCCAAATAGAATGGGGGGATGTGTTCATACGTAACCTTCTGTGCAAAGCCACCAGCCCTAGCCATGGAGGGTCGATTGTGCATGAGTGTGGAGGCGTTGACCTTCAGAGGAGGGCCAATCAGATTGGCGATCGAGTAGATAGCTCGTTTGTCCTGGAGATGAGCTGGCAAACCTTCAAATGCTATCCACACCGGCACGATGAGGGATTCAATCTCAGGCCTAAAATCTGGAGACCATTTGAAGACACGCATGAGGGCACCTTTAATTCACTAGGATCGTCGAGGCCAGCATCGTTCATAGGTGTTCTCATGATCGAAGTTGATCAGAATATGACGCTGGTCAAGCAAACCGAGAGTGAACGCTCCGCCAAATCCGACTTGATCGAAGGTTTTGCGTAGGTCGACCATCGGCGGACGGCTTTTCACGAATTTTCCGATCAGGGCAAACCGGAATTTCTGAGAGAACTGGCGAAAATCTGCGTCAGAGAAGGAGACCGCGGACATACCCTTGTATCATCCCGGTGATCGAAGAGGCGAATCAACGGAAGAGCAGGCGAGTATATCTGCGAAGGTGCGGGGAGGGGGCGCGGCGGCCCCCGGTTGTGCCGCCATCAAAGACGTAAACGATCGCGAGAGATAACACTGGATGCGGAGAGTTTCCTAACTGATTTCCTTGTGTTTGTTAAATTCTACTCAAAATGTAGTTTACAAATAAATTTTTAATAATTTGTAATTTTATTATCTTCGCAATGCTAACAAATTAAATTTATTTTATTTACTATATGTTTAACCTCTAATATTTTGTAATTATACTATAACAATATAGCCGTGCATCGCACGGGCAACTTACTAGTTTGTGTAAGAACTCCATTATACTTTTTTGAACTACAAAAAAGTTGCCCAAAATCACAAATGTAGTTGCTCTAAGTTCAACTACCCATGAGAACTGTTTATTGACCTTCTTAGTTTGAGTAAGTTAATTATGGATAACCTAAGTTAGTTTACCTCACTGTGATCCTTTACTGACTAGGTTTACAAAGTAGGCTTTACCTGGAGCACACATTTGGATAGCGTTTATGGTCTTTCTTGAAAATCTAAGGGATCATATTGAGAATAAACCCATATTATATTACCGCATGCATCTAATTTATTTTCTTAATTGTGTATGAGCATTAATTTACATGTATTTATATTTTGATATGTACTAGGATGTTTGAAGTGTATTCTTTCCACAGGGGTTAGCAAGGATTTGCAATGTGCCCAATTCGTAGTAATTTTGCTTCTGGTGATTCATACATTTAGAAGTTTGCTTTTTAGTTATCATTGAAATACTGAATTTCTAAAGCTTTACTTTGTACGTGTTGATTAGAATGATGGCAAAATTGATTAAAGGACTTCATTGATTCAAGTCTTATTTTAACAAGCAAACAGACTTTTGATGGCAAAAGTAAGACTTATAGGGTGCACAGTGTCATGCATAACATCTGTTTCAGAGAGGCTCATAAAGAGAGAATTTTATGTACAGTAAATATTCGCCAACTCTCAAGCTGGTCATTAAATGCATTTGCAAATTCATGTCGTTGGTTAGGTTTATGCAAACATAGGTTTGACTATTATGTGTTGTTTAGTTCAAACAACCCTCGCTCCATTTTCTTCTTTCAAGAAAACACTGAAATTTTTGTATCCTTGAAGTTGTTAAGAGTTTTGGCGTTTGTTTAATCTGCATTCCTCCAGACTGCTAATGCAATTAGGGGATTTGATATTTTTAAGATATTTATTGGTAACACAATGGTTTGAGGGTTTGAGTGCTGTAATGTCAACTAATGTGAATTTGCAGACAATGGTTTGAAGCGCCGCAAGATTTTCTTCAAGTAATTCTACTGAGAAAGCCAAATCTTCCTATTATTTTTGTCTCGGTGAATTTGCATCCATAGAATCTTGTTTGTTGGTCCCAAGTCCTTCATTTCAAGTTCCCTAGCCAGTTGAGCCTTCATCTCTATGATACGATCATTCTTGGGGCTTACTACCAACATGTCATCAACATACACCAGTAAAACGATAAACTAATTATCATTAAATCTCTTGCAATATGCACAAAGGTCTGAGTTAAATCTGTTGCATCCAAGGCTCAGAACAAATGAATCAAATCTCTTATACCAACATCGCGGCGCCTGTTTGCAACCGTATAGAGATTTGTTCAACCTGCAAAACCAAGTTCTTTTTTCCTTTTTCTTCAAAACCTTCTAGTTGGAGCATGTAAATCTCTTCTTCTAGTTCTCCATGTAGAAATGCAGTTTTCACATTCAACTGCTCAAGATACAAGTCAAATACAACACACATCGTTAAGACTGCTCGAATTGTTTTAAGTCATACAACAGGAGAAAATATATCGTTGAAATCAACTCATTCTTTCTGAGAAAATCCTTTCACAACTAATGGAGCACGATACCGTTCCACTTGATTATTGCTATCTTGTTTGATCTTATAGAGCCATTTATTTCCAATAGCCTTCCTTTCTTGTGGTAACGGGACAAGTTCCCATGTTTTATTCTTATGAAAAGCTTCAATTTCTTCTTGCATTGCTGTCATCCACAAAGATGCATCTGGACCTTTCATAGCCACATGGTAAGTTAATGGCTTACCATCTTTTGTTAGTAGATAGTATGGAACATTTTCCTCCATAGAATAATCTGAGTGCCAGGCTGGTTGTCTCTTCTCCCGAGTTGATCGTCGAACTTCTAAAGTTGAAGACTCAGCTTGATCTTGTTCATCTTGCTCTATTGTTACTTCAGAGGAAACTGGAATTTCTTCTTCCTTCCTTCCCTCAACTTGTACTGTTGTTGTAACTGGTTTCTCCTTCCCAGTGTTTTCACTTTCTTGTACCTTGTCTTCTACAAATACAACATTCATGCTGATGATAACCTTGTGGGCAGTGGGATCCCATAGGCGATACCCCTTCACTCCATCAGCATACCCCAAGAAAACACATTTTCTTGATTTTGGATCAAGTTTTGATGTTTCTTGAGCGTTGTATATCACATATGCCGGACTCCTAAATGTATGTAAGTGAGAATAACTAGATTGCTAACCAGTCCACATTTCCATTGGCGTTTTCAGATCAATTGCGGTTGATGGTGACCGACTGATCACATAACAGGCGGGTTTGACTGCTTCATCCCAAAATGAATTTGCCAAACTTGCAGTCATCAACATTGCCCTTGTTCTTTCCAATAAGGTTCTGTTCATCCGCTCTGCCACTCCATTTTGTTGTGGAGTATATACCACCATGAACTGTCGTTTGATACCTACTTGTAAACGGAATTTATCAAATTCATCACTAGTATATTCTCCTCCATTATTCGACCTTAAACACTTGATCCGTTTCTCGAATTCAAGTTCCACACGCGCTTTGAAGATTTTGAAAACTTCAAATACATATGCCTTCCGCTTGATTGGATACACCCAACATCTCCTAGAGTAGTCATCGATAAAGGATACAAAATACTTCGCACCTCCTAGGGATATAACTGGTGCTTGCCAAACATCGGAGTGGATTAGCTCCAAGATAGCCTTGCGTCTTGCTTTAGAGCTCTCGTGTAACACCCCCGATTTCCATACCAATTTAAAACTTAATCATGCAAATAATCTAACCATAAAAGCATACACATCGGAAGTCTAACTTATAAATATTTGGAAAACGTAGAGTGTTAAGCCACGTCCACACAACGGTGAACGCACAGGCGTAAACAAAATCAACATAATCTGTCTATAAAGGAACAAGGTCAACAACGAAAAGTCTAAAATCTAGCAAAGGGCACACAGGCCAAAACATACTACAAGGTCTGAGGGATCTACTCTATCCATCACTAGATCGCGCTCGCCTCTACTCAGCACCTGAAAGAAACACATAAATATATGGGACGACGCTCGGTCAACGAATGATGCTGGTAAGCCACCATACATGTGAAATATCATACATAGATAGATAGTGTATACAAAAATCATTTCGAAACGGAATACTGTATATATTTCAAAGCCAAGGATAGAAGTCAACCACAAGACTCTATAACACTCTCAATAAGAATAAGGGAACACATCCCAAGACAACAAGAAGTACAACGACTCACAAGAACGGCTCAAGATGTATTCTACCATCATTTAGCAGAATAACACCCGACATGCACAACACAAGAGAATAATAGACACACATTGGCAACACATGCCTTCGCGACATCACTCGTCACGAATAGAGAATTGCCTTCGTGACATCACCCATCACGAATTGATATGCCTTCCTTATGCCCGGTTCCAACCTTATGGCTACCCCCAACCTTATGTCTAGTTCCAACCTTTACCTCCAGGACCCCTGTACACCAAGTCCAACCTTATGCCTCCGAGGACCGTCGTCCCCACTCCAACAATCTCCAACATAACAACTGATTTCATAGTACACGAGGGTACCGATCACACACATGGCAACACATGCCTCCCAAGAAAACGTGAACCCATCACTCAGGTCACAAACTCCATAATCGCGTCATGGCCACCACGAGGACCACTGTCGTACCTTGGTGACTAATGTCCCATACCATTAATTGTGCAATCCAGGTACTGCCACACACACCACACCATCATAGGAATCAATCAATGGATCAGAACGAAGATATGAAACCATACTCAATCAAGGAATGGATCACAATCCGACTCCAACGATGATTAACACAAGTCATCATCCACAATAGGAAAGAACAAACCACACACGCTAGCATTTAAACACCGAACTAGCATGCTTATCAAACGGGTAAACCAAACATAGTTCCGAAGAACACACAAGACTCATCATGGTTCAACGAATCACAAGGTTGAACACTTAGCACGATTCAAGACACCAAAACCTACATGGAATCCTACCATATAGTTCTAGACATACTAAACATCAAGAAGACACTCAAATAGTTCTACAAAGAACATCAGGAAGTCAAAAGACCAAATACCGAGTCAAAAGAATCACGGGGAACAAATCCCCGCCCAAGCCAACATACGTACCCCGCGGGTGGGTCCACGGGTGGACCCCCACCCGTGGTTCCGCCCGCGGGAACACAATCTCCCACACCCTGTACCACGCGGGTGGGGCGGCGAGTGGACCCCTACCCGCCGTTCCGCCCGCGGGTACACACCTGTACCACAAATTATCCCTTCGGGGATTTTTAACACCAAGCTCAAATTCAAGTCCACAGCATGCCAAATCTAACCAAATACAACAAAATGACTTGAATCAAAGGAATAGCCAAGCATTGACACACATGAACCCTAATAACAAGCTCTAGATATGCATTTTCACAAGACAATGCATCAACACTCATATTTCATAGCAAAATCACATGTAGAATCCAATAAATCATCATATAGGTAAGCAAAATAGATTTTGTAGAGCATGGGTTACCTCTTGAAGACAAAAACCTTCACTTAACACTTCCCAAAGCCCCTAACAAGGTTCACCTTCCACACCCACTTCGAGAACACACCAAAAAGTTCATAAAGATTTCATCTTTAGGAAAAGATACCTTAGAAAATACTAAAAACACAAAAGGGACATAGATCTTACCCTCCTAGATGCTCAAGAGTAGGAAATGTGGAATCTTGGAGACAAACTTTGAAGATCTTGGAAAGTCTAAACTTAGCTTCGAGAGAAAGCTAGCTAGGTTTTTAGAGAGAAGGAAGAGCTTTTTGCTTTGAAAGTGTAAGGATAGAAATGAAAGATGTCTTCTAAGTTAGCTTGGAATACAATAATAAGGGAAATGTCTTCGTTGCCCTTACTAAGATGAAAAGTGTAAGGGAACAAGGGAACTATTCACAAAGCTTTAGGTACAACACCTTGACTTGGGTTGACTAGTCAATTACTAGTCCCCAACTATTGCAAAATCAAGAATTTAAATAATTAAATTACCAATTGGATTAGGATTAATTACTTAATTAATCCCTAAATAGAATCCGGATTTACGGGGTGTCACATCCTCTCCCCCTTAAAAGAAACTTCGTCCCCGAAGCTTGGGTACGACGAATTAAAACAAACGGTGAAACGAAACAACAATGTGACAAGAGTGTCAAGAACATCCTTTTTGGTCAAAATTCAAAGGATTCAAGAGATACCCAAAAGCGAATAAGACGTCATAACAATGAAAGATTTGCAAGAATTAACCAACGAAAATATTGAGCATATCAAATTCTAAACCAAACACACCCACCAGACGACTAACCAACACCAAAGATCTAATCAGCTAGCTCCTAGAACAGACACAAAGCTAACTACTCAACTAAACAAGCAAGCCAAAAATGGACACACAAGGCAAACAACAAGCAACTAGCAAACGGTGATAACAACTAAAAAGAGGATAACAAACTAAAGGAAGGGTAGACGGGGTCACAGCACCGCGCTAGAACGACTCGCTCTACGATTCATCGGTGCCTTCCTCGGGCTCCTCTTCATCAACTCCTCTTCGGCTCGAGCTGGCCTCTATTTGATCTAGCCTTTGATGGACGGCAATAAACTGCGTCTTCATAAAGTTGAAGCCTTCTTTGATCATCTGATTCTATTGACGAAGCAAGGTGATCACACGCTCCTCGTGCGTCATAGAATCGTGCTCTCTTTTGGTTCGGGCTTCTCTTCTCCTTCGGTTTTCTTCACTCTCAGAATCACTTTCCTCGGCTTCGGCAGCTTCTTCCGCTTCTACTTCCCCTTCATGGCCTGCTTCATCATCGTCCCCTACATCACCTCCCAAGCTCTGGACCGCAAGGTTCAACTTTCCAGCAGGAATCTCGAGCTCAATCGCCAACTCATCTGTCTCTTCGGGGGTTTTCCTAGCGACTTCTTCGAGAGTGATGTAATCACCGTCATCCAACTTAAACAAGTTGCAACTCCGCAGATTGATAGCATCCAATAGCATCTTACCTACAGGCTTCAGCACACAACCTTCAACGCTCACGCCTTTCTTGGCGAAAATCCAGCTCAAAACCATCCCATAAGGTAGACTCTTTCGATTGTTGTCTTGACAGAAAACCATATGTTGCAACATCAGGGCAGGCAGATTAAACTTTACCATGTTCTTTAGACAAAAAGCAAAGGTGCACTCCAGCTTTCCCAACAACCGACTTTTGTTGTTATTGGGCAACAAATTAAACAATCTGACACCGGCATCACCAAGATCCTTTGCTCGGCAGACAACCACTTCTTCTCTGGTCTTGAGGCTTGAGTGAAACCACTCGTGCGACCCAACAAGTAACTCAAATAGTGCCGGTACCCCATGGTATCCGTACTAATCCAAGATTTACCACTGTATAGAGAAACTCCTGTAGCGGTTAAACTTAGAAGCTGGGCTAGCCTCTTTTCAGACAAAACCACTTTCACACCCCTCACTTTAGAGGTGATTTCAAGCTTTCCTCCATCCTTCGCCACAACTATGTGACGGTAAAACTCCTTAACTAAACTTGGGTATGTCTCGGCCCTTATGGCGAGAAACCCATCTAACAAGCCTTGGTATCTAAGCATCTCCAACAAAGAACTAGGAAAAGATTCTGGGTCGAAAGCTTTACCTTCAAGAACGAGATAATGGGCATCCACCCATTCTACCTTTCTTGCCAAACTTGATCTTCTAGGCATGATGGAGAGATGACCCAAAGCCCAACAAAAGACCAAAGATTTCCTCTCCTTTTCCCTTCTTCTCGCTGCTCTCTCTCTCTCTCACCGCGTTGGCATAGCGGCGATGCTTCGAACAGCGGCGGCGATGGCGGCAGACGACGATGCTCCGGTAAAAATTCCGGCTAAGTCACCAGTGACCAGCTAATTTATTTAATTTTTATTTTAAATAAATTTTATTTTATTTTATTTATAAGTATATTAATTTAAAATAAATATTAAATAAATTAGCAGGTCACTAGTGACTTAGTCGAAATTTTAACCAAAACATTTAGCGGTAGGACCAAATGTGATACAAGTTGAATAGTCATGCACCTAATTTGAAAATGTTAATAGTCAAGGACCAAATGTGATACATATTGAATAGTCATGCACCAAAATTGAAAATTTTAATAGTCAAGTACTAAAACTGATACATGTGTTATAGTCGAGGGACTAAAAATGATATTTTCTCCTTCTTCTATAGGTATAACTATATCCATAAAATGATTTTGCTAGATCTAAATGAAAGTTGGGACTTATTTTATAACATCCTTTCTGTAGACACAGAAAATTTGAATTCGACAAATGGATTGATAAAAGGCAGTTGTTATATCGTGCACTGCGGTGCATAATCGATTATGCACCGCGCGTCAAAACGGCGCCGTTTCTGCAGTTATAACAGAGTGACAATATAGTGTGTCTAAAACGACACTGTCTCACGTATTATTTTTATATTATCAAATGAAACTGCAGTTATATCAAAATGATACTGCAGTTGTGGTGAAATGAAACTACAGTATATATAAAATGAAACTGAATAACATTTCACATATTTGAGTATATATTGTACAATGAAGCTGTAATTATATTGAAATGATCATGTAGTTGTGTTTTAATGGAACTATAGTGTATATAAAATAAAATTAAATAACAATTTCACATATTTGAGTGTATAAATATTGAATGAAACTGTAGTTATATCGAAATGAAACTATAGCTGTGTTGAACTGAAACTACAGTGTATACAAAATGAAACTGAAGAACAGATTTACTTTTTGCGAAGATTCTATTTCTTTTCATTAAATAAAACGACGTCGTTTTGATGTGCGGTGCATAATCGATTATGCACCGCGGTGCACAAAATAATTTGCCGATAAATGGTTATTGGGCCAATGTTGAGATTGATGATTGGGCCAATTTAATTAATTGGATCATAGAAATCAATTTAATTTGATTAGTACAATCAAACTTGATTTGGGCTATTGAATTAATTAATTAATTGGTCCAAGTGAGTTCATATTTGAATTATAATTGTAATTATAATTTAAATATAATATAATTTTATTATATTTAAATTAAATAATTATAATTTAATTTGAATTTGAATTAGATTATAAAATAATGAACCTAGACTTGATTTTGGGCAAGGTTCATTTTCCTAAATAAATAATTAACTAATTAATTAACTTGAAAGGGGAGTATGTTGAGGGATTTTGGTTAGGCCTTCACTATAAATAAAGCCTTAATTTCATTCCAAAACACAACAATTGAAGACTTGAGGAGTTGAAAGCATTTGAAGAACTTGAAGGCTTTGAAGGCAATTTGATGAATGCTTGAAGATCTGGAAGCCTTTGAAGGAAATTTGAATCCATTGCAGGTACTTTGAAGCTTTGCAGAGTTGACTATCTCGAAGATCTTGAAGTCTTTGAAGGCAATTTGAATCCATTGCAGGTGTTTTGAAACATTGCACGGTTGATTGTCACGAAACTTGACGTTTGCTGTTGAAGATCACGCCAATTGAATCCCGGAAGCTACGCTATTTGAATCTTGGAGGCACACGCCATTTGAATCCCGGATGCACTGCAGTAGATAACGTTAGTGAAGAATCAGTGGACCATACAGAGACTTTGTACATGCACCTTGAATTATACACACGCTGTAAATGAATTTTGTGAAATATATACAAAGTTTATTTTTTTGTGTTTACAGATTTTGGCACGCCCAGTGGGACCACTCTGCCTCTCATTTCTTCACTGTTGATTAGCGGGCTCTATAAGGAGGAATCCAAATGACATCAAGAAATCCCTCCTCCAAGATGACCTACGCTCAGGCTACCCGCTTCAAGGCATCATCCGTAGGCAGTTCCGGTGACAACCAAAACGTGGAAGGAGCACTGACTCTGAGCCGAGTGAGGATCCTAAGGCTGCAGTTGCACGAGGCCAAGGACATCGCTCGCCATATCGTTCGAAGGATTGATAAAAGCTCCACCATGTCACGAAGAGCTACATGTGACAAGGGGTCATCCTCTACAATGGAAGCTGTTGGCGACAAGAATCCTACAAGCGAACGAGCTCCTAGCAACAAGAGTCCTACGAGCCCTACTCCCTCGAATAGAACCCCAAGCAGTGGAAGCTCATCCCAGTCATAAACTATGCAGAGAACCTCACTGGAATGGAATCACATCTACACAATCCTGCCCGCTATGACAACGAACACAGCTTCGGTGGAGGAACAACAAGAAAACATCCCCAAATCTCTCAAGAGAATAATTATGCTCATGCATGACCAAGAAAGGAGGATCAATGAGCTCAGCGAAAAGGTTGAAAGCGGAAGAAACAGCGAAACAAGTCGAGCTTCTGGGTAGCAACCTCAAACCCAAGAAGACGAGATTGACGTTGAGTCACCACGTCGTCACAGTAGGCCCATGATAGGAATAGAAGAGACAATCTCTCGCCTACTGCCCGCTGAAAAGAGTATTCCAATTTCTAAGGGCATGATACCTGTCGAGCAGTTGAATGAGTACATCATGGAAGCAATCAAAGGGAAGCTCGAGAGAGGACAATCTTCATACACTTACGCTAAGCCATATACTCAGAGGATTAAAGAAATGAAGATGTCGTTGGGCTATCAACCTCCCAAGTTCCCAACAGTTCGACGGAAAAGGCAACCCCATGCAGCACATCGCCCATTTCATTGAAACCTGCAACGGTGCTGGAATATACGGAGATCTCCTCATCAAGCAATTCATCCGCTCTCTGAAGGGCACTACCTTTGATTGGTACACCGACCTGGAGCATGTTTGCATTGATAGCTGGAATGATATGGAGCACGAGTTCTTGACCCGCTTCTACAGCACAAGAAGAACTGTCAGCTTCTGGGAACTCACCACCACCCGCCAATGGAAGGCTGAGCGCGCGGGCGCTTACATAGAGAGATGGAGGGAGTTGTGCCTCAACTGTAAAGAGAGGATATCACAAAGCTCTGCAATTGAAATGTGCATCCAAGGCATGCACTTCGAACTCTCTTACATCTTGCAGGGAATCAAGCCCAAAACATTTGAAGAGCTATCCAGTCGTGCTTACGACATGGAGTTGAGTATCGAAGCCAATGGAGGACTCAACATGTCAAGTATACCTAGCTCATTAAAGGCACCTGCAAACCAAGATGTCAACAAAGGGAGTAAGTTCTTTCCAAAACAAGAGAAAAAAGAGACGATGAATGTGATGACTGGACCAATGAGGGTTTTCACCAAAGAGGCTGAGAAGCCCAAGCCAAGATCATTCCCCGGCACATCAAGGGGAGCTAGAAAAAGAATTGTTGAAGAGTGGCAGGAGAAACAATATCCATTCTTAGATTTCGACGTTTCTCCTATGTTTGACGAGTTGCTGAAACTCAAATTAATTGAATTGCCTGAGATGAAGCGCCCCGAAGAAGCTTCTAGGGTGGATGACCTCAATTATTGCAAATATCACCATCTCCTCGGCCACCCGATTGAAAAGTGTTTCATTTTCAAAGATAGAATCATGGCGTTTACTCGAAATGGGAAGATAGAGCTTGCGGATGCTAGCACAAGCACAAACCAAATTTCTTGTGGAAGGTTTGCTCCATTACTTATGGAAGATGAAGAGAAGAATGGGGGCAGGAAACATAAATGCACACTTCCATTTAGAGTAAAAATGCTGACGTGCAATACTTAAAACCATCACAAGTTGATCTTGCCAGTCATATTAGACCATTAAAGAAAATGACAAAGCAATGGGTTGAGAAAAAGTCGGCAAGGGACCCCGTCCATGACCCAAAGAAGAAAGGACATCCCAACAAGACATGAGCACCAGTTACCCTAGCTCAATACATGCCAAAGAGGTTTCGCCTGAGTATAACATACATTCTTGGAACATACTTGAATACCAATGAAGAAAATGTTGAAGTGGGAGAATCTTCATTCCCCTTGATTGAAGGAAGCAACGAGGTCCAAACTCGCAAAGTCGTGTCTTACACTACAGAGATAATTTTCAAAGATGAAGATCTGTTGCTTGGCGGTATACCACACAATCGCCCATTGTTCGTCGAAGGCTATGCTCGCAAGCAAAAAATCAAAAGGATCTTGATTGACCAAGGATCGGCTGTGAACATTCTATCACTCCGGGCTATGAAGGAGCTTGGAATCTCCATTAATGAGATCTCTCAAAGCCGCTTAATGATTCAAGGTTTTAATCAAGGTGGGCAAAGGGCACTAGGTACCATCAGATTCGGTCTCAGGGTCGGAACATTGAACTCAAATACACTATGTTATGTGATAGATGCAAGGACGTCTTACAATTTGTTGCTAGGCCGACCTTGGTTACATGAGAACGGAGTAGTCCCCTCATCATGGCACCAATGCCTCATGTTTGAAAAATGCGGTGTGATAAAAAAGGTGGTCGCTGATGAAAGTCCATTCACCGAAGTATTCGTACTTTGCAGATGCAAAGTTTTACTTGAAGAAACAAGTTATTGTTGAGGAGACTAACAAAAGCAATGTTGACACATCTCCCGATCCAAAGTGGAAAGGCAAACAAGTCGTAGACCAAGCTCATTGCAGTAAGGAACTTGTTTTCCCGCTTGCAAGAATTGAACCATTGAAAGCACCCCCAGCCAAACTACTTGGAGAAGAAACCAAAGATAACGAAGCTCGGGATGGAATAGATGAAATGTTTCCCGTTAAGCGCACTAATGGCTTCGACCCCAATGCTTATAAACTTCTAGCTAAAGCTGGCTATAATCCTAAGGAACCACAGAAGTTGGGGAATCTTATCCCAGAAGCCGGCGGTAGAGGCAAGTCAAATCAGTAGGGACCGCATGAACATAAAGGATTGGGCTATGTGCTCCATAAACCAGTGTGAATCTTCATAAACAGAGTCGCAAGTAATTGCATCACGTCTACCGATGAGGAAGAACACCACAAGAGGCAATCAGTCTTTGATAGGACCGGCAGGGCAGAACCACGATGGTCAGCCTTTCATAGGCCTTGGTCAAATTCCAAACCTACTAAGAGGAAGTCAATACACGATAGACTCGGAGCTGCTCGAGTTTTAAAAGAACACACCGACACTTCTATAAATAGAGTCTTCAAAAAGGCTTAGAAGTATAGTTCCCTCTCGTATGAGACGAGAAGTTGATGTCCATGTTTCATGCAGCGAAGTCTTGAAGGTCCAGCCAAAGACCATTATATACACCCGTATGCAAGAAGGAAAAGAAAAAGACCTTGATTCAGGTTATGGAGCGACACCAACTCAAAATGAGGTGGCGTCTTCATTCCACACTAATTGACATGATGAGATCCCGGTTGCGGGGGCACGTACAACTTGGTTGATAAAAATGATTCGCAAGTTGGCCCTATTAGACTACTTGAAGAATGATAAAGTTAAACTGCTAATGCATCTCGCTTTGTCTATGGGTGGGCCCAAATCATAGACGCTCCTGGCCCGCATGAGTCTGAACTGTGAACGGCTTTACTTTAAAAAAAAATAAAATTTGAACTACGTTTGACTTGATCTCCTTCATGGAGTACGTAGGCAGCTTAGAAATTTTATTGTCTAAGTTCAATCATAACAAAAGAAAACCCATATTCGTGTCCAAGATAGTGATTCAATTATCATTCAAAGCATACATTAGTTAATGGCATGGAAAGGAGGGGAGGGGAACAAGTCTAGGAAGCATTACAAGTCTTGGAATGGAAGAAAATATTCAAAGCATGCATTCCCGTAGCAATTGACCATTGCTTAGCATTTTGATTTTATCTTGGTATACAGTGGTCCGATTAATGTGATTTAAGTGTCTTTGGGAAGATAATTTACAAAGTTAAAACTCTCTTGAAAACATCAAAGTTTAAATTTGAGTTTTAATGGGTTAAACATTAAGGCGAAGTGAGGCCACGAATCTGCCCATAATTGCTCATGTTCAAATTTTATGTGAATATTTCAAGGATACGATTCATTTGCAGTTGGCATTGTTTGTTTTCATGTTCAGCGGTAATGAATGAAGATTTTATTGTGTTAAATTACAAGACTAATTTGCCTTGATAGTTCAAGAAAGAGCTTAAGGTGTTGGTTATTGGTCATGAATTTCAAGCACTGGCAATAGATGTTGTACTAGAGGTGGCGGATTAATTGTTATGATTGGTTTTTCTGCTGGACATCACTAGACTTCTGCGACGAACTCCGGCGAAGGCAGCAACGATCTCCGGCTGGGTAGCGTCCAGGAAAGAAGTTTTCCCTAAGTTGCACTGGCGACCTTCAGCAACTTCAGCAGCGACTTCTGGACTCCGGCGACGTCAACTTCCAACAACGGCAATCTCCGCCGAGGGGCTGAGCGACATCAACAGGAGTCAGGAGAAGCAAAACCTCTATGACGCGATCCTACGACAACAAAGGTAAACTCCGAACCAGCGATTTGCGACGGTCAGCGTCCGGCAATGGCTAATATCAAAATGCATGCGTGGTTTCCGGTAGCGTCGATTTCTAGTGGTGACAAAGAGACCTCCGGCGACTTCTGGAAAAAAAAATCAAACGGGTTGGTGGGGCTGTGCTTTCATTGTCTAATTCAATCCATCCCATCTATTAAGTCTCCACTTTCATGCAAGGTAGGCCTTCACCAACATCATTGCCCTTTAGTGGCATCCGTGGTGGGTAGAAGCAGCTTCCTTTGTCTCTTTCTTCTCTCGAAGTAGGCGGAGAAAAACAATGGTGCGACGATCCACTTCTAGCGGCAGCAGAGGTCAACGTGCATGGTCTCTTGGCGATGGTAGCATCAATTCCCTCTAGCAAAACAAGAAGTCATCGCAAGCGGCGTTGACAGCGAGGAACAGTATCCGGCGAGGGGGGCTGAGCGGCATCAACTGTCAGTAGTGGTGATCGATGGCAGACCGTGATCCACAAGGCTAAGCAACGTCAGAGTTGGGCGAGAACCTCGAACAACGACGTTCTCCGGCGAAGAGCTCTAGCAGCACTGCCGATGGTCCGTGATCCACAAGGCTGAGCAACGTTAGAGCGGTAATCTTCTAGCAGTGGCGGCCCCCGGTGAAGAACTCCGTCAGCAACGTGATTCGAGCACTGCAAGTAAAAACCCACGTTCCGGCGATAACCCGAGGGTTCCGCGCTCCGGTGGCTATTCTACGTGCTTGGCACCATTCACGTTGCTCGTTGTTTGGCAGAATTCCTTAGCTTGAGGTAGTTCGACGGTTACAGTTCACAAGCAGTTGTCTCCTTCCCTTATACACCGTAAGGATTCATGCATTGCAGGTAGGAATCCACGCTCCGGCAGTACCGTTGGTACTGCGCTCCGGTGGCTGTCCTACGAGACAGGCAATTATCTGGTACAGTTGTTGTCTTATGCATTCTCCGGGTGTTCCTGCAATGTATACGAAGGAAGATGAAGATAAAAGATGGGAATGTAAATTTTACCTGCTGATTGAAAAGCTAAACGTCGGGTTGCTTCTTTCTCTATCCTCTGCTTGTTGATTAGTGTGAATGAGGGTATGTTGAAACTCCTATTTATAGCACACAAGGGGATAGTGTTTTAGTTGGAGTTAAGCTGAAATTATGCATCCTAGTGAGGTTGGGGGGTCTACTTCTGTGGTTGTAGGGTAAATTATGCTGCTGGAAACAAGCTTCCTCCAAGAGTTAAGATAATGCTGACAAAGATGTAATTAAGTGAGAAATTGGGTTTGATAATATTTTGAAATATGATAATCCTGCTAAACATGAGCAGTTTGAAGTTCGAAAAGTTAAAGTTGTTGTTCGCCAAGGAAAAATAAATTAAAATTTTGGAATTCCTATGGGCTTGCGATGGACATTTATAGACTGTGTCAAGAGTTTTGGGCTTTGGAGCATCCAACAGGGGCTAATAAATACTAACATCTAACATGGCAGAATCTTCATATGTTTGGACTCAAGGAATAGTTTTGGGCTCATGGAATTAAGATGTACTTTGTTGAATTTAAAGGACCGTTTGTTAACTTTCGAGACTTCCTCGCTCCAACCATTACAAGCGGTATGTCTCGACAAGTCTCGATGGGGCAATTTGTAGACACAGAAAATTTGAATATGACAAATGGACTGATAAATGGTTATTGGGCCAATGTTGAGATTGATGATTGGGCCAATTTAATTAATTGGATCATAGAAATTAATTTAATTTGATTAGTCCAATTAGACTTGATTTGAGCTATTGAATTAATTAATTAATTGGCCCAAACCCATTTCATATTTGAATTATAATTGTAATTATAATTTAAATATAATATAATTTTATTATATTTAAATTAAATAATTATAATTTAATTTGAATTTGAATTAGATTATAAAATAATGAACATAGACTTGATTTTGGGCAAGGTTCATTTTCCTAAATAAATAATTAACTAATTAATTAATTAGAAAGGGGAGTTTGTTGATGGATTTTGGTTAGGCATTCACTATAAATAGAGCCTTCATTTTCATTCCAAAACACAACAATTGAAGACTTAAGGAGTTGAGAGCATTTGAAGAACTTGAAGGCTTTGAAGGCAATTTGAAGAACGCTTGAAGATCTTGAAGTCTTTGAAGAAAATTTGAAACCATTGCAGGCACTTTGAAGCTTTGCAGAGTTGACTGTCTCGAATATCTTGAAGTCTTTGAAGGCAATTTGAATCCATTGTAGGTGCTTTGAAACATTGCAGGGTTAATTGTCACGAAACTTGACGTTTGCGGTTGAAGATCACGCCAATTGAATCCCGGAAGCTACGCCATTTGAATCCTGGAGGCACACGCCATTTGAATCCCGGAGGCTACGCTACTTGAATCTCGGAGGCACTTCAGTAGATAACGTTAGTGAAGAATCAAAGGACCACACAAAGACTTTGTACCTGCACCTTGAATTATACACACACTGTAAACCAATTTTGTGAAATATATACAAAGTTTATTTTTTATGTTTACACTTTCTCCTAAAGGGCGTATGTCACAGTTTGAAAAGATCAGGAGGGATAGTGTAGAGATATGTGATGGACTACCATTGTCAATTGTTACCGTTGCTGAGCGCTTATCTAAATGCCACTACATATTAAGGGTGTGGGAGAAGACTAAAAAGGAAATACATCGAGTCATTGGGGATTTTGGATCGTAGTGCTCTCATCTTCAACACTACTACAGAAATCACTTACAATATCGGTTAAATGAAAAATCAACGTTAAACATTTTTCTAAACTTAATTTTTTTTTAAAGACATATAACGTCGGTTTAATCATAAAACCGACGCTATACGTCCATCAAATTTTTTTTAAAAAAATAAAATTTACAAAATATACGACGTCAATTTTTCATTTAACAGACGTCGTAACACATTAATTAAAAAATAAAGAAATAAATATACTATACGACATCGGTTAGTAGACAAACCGACGTCTTATAGTTATTCGTATTTTTTTTATTTATTTTTATCTGGGATACGAAGTCGGTTAACCTTTGTATTTTTAAAAAATAAATAAATAAAACTTTCAGATCGTATTGAAATTACAAACGTCGCTCACACTTCAAACAAAAAAATTAAACCTACCACCGCTCCACCTCGTCTCCACGTCACACTGACATCCTTGTCTCAAAAAACAAACGTTAAAAGTCTCAAAAATCGACGTTAATAAGCATTTTTTGTAGTAGTGAATTACAATCAGTTGTCGCAAGATTTAAAAGTGTGCTTTCTATATCTTGGAGTCTTTCCAAAACGAACAAAAATCCTAGTTAAAAAGCTTATTGGGCTTTGGATTGCTGAGGGGTTTTTGAAGCCATTGAGCTTAAAAAGTTAGAATTCAATGTTATGCATATTTACCAGAACTTATTGATAGAAATCTTGTTCTAGTATGCAACCGGCTGAAGGCAAAATTAAGAGTTGTAGAATGCATAGTGCCTTGCATAGCTTTTGTGTTGGAGAAGCTCAAAGAGAGGGTATTTTCTGTGCAGTAAATACTCTACAATATTCAGGATTGCCATTAAGCGAGTTTGCAAAATCGAGTCGTTGGTTAAGTTTATGCAAACATGGTTTTGACTATTATGTGTTGTTTAATACTAACAACCCTCGCTCCATTTTCTTCTTTAGTGATAATCCTAAAACTTTGGTTCCTTTCAAGCTCCTAAGAGTTTTGGCCTTTGTTCCGCCTCCATTCCTCCAAAGAGTGTCAATGCATTTAGGTGATTTAGTTTTTCTGAGATACCTATCTATAACTCAAAGGTTTGAGGGGTTGGGCAATATAGTGTATCCCAAATTTGCATAAACTTATTGTTTATAGTGATGAACCACAAATTGGAGCTCCTACTATCCATTTGCCATCCAAAATTTGGGAGTTACAACTGTTGAGACACCTTGAACTTGGAGATATGTATACGGTAGATCCTCCATGCGATGTTAAAGTGAAATTACAAACATTATCTTGGGTGAGTCCAACTCATTGTGGAATGGAAGTGTATCACAATTTTCCAGACTTGAGAAAATTGAAAATTTTCTATAAAGATGCCAAGCCATACTCATGGGTCTTCCAAAAATTCCATCGCTTTGGATACTATTTAGAACAGCTTGAAAGGCTAACGATTTCAGTTTTGGATGGTTGGACTGTGACCCTTACCGAATGGTTTATGTTTCCTTCACAATTGAAGAAATTTAGTTTGAAAGGAACTTATCTTTCTAAGAGATTAAGATTGAGCAGGACTAATCTTTGTAAAGATTCTTTCTTTGTTGAAGGTGTAAAAAAAAATCTGTTTGATAAATACTCTTTCAAAAGTCATATACATTTAGTCCTAAGATGTTGTTATTGTTTGAAAAAGATGTCATTTTTGTATATTGCAACCTTGAAATCAATTGAGTTAGATAAGTGTAACCTTCCATTGTAATTGGCAGCATCAGATACTCTACTTTCCTACAAACTGCATCCAAATTTAATAGTGTACTAGCTGTAAATACACCTACACTATGTGCGATAAAATAATATCCGATGAACAACAAAAAGTTAATAAAATTAAATGATTGAAATAAGTAAAGAAACACATAAATCTTATAAAGATTAGAATATATAATTTTAATTTTTAATGATAAAAAATATTATTATCTAGCATAAATTTAAGCAATCATTGAATTTGTAAGTTGTGTTTCAAAAAGACTAGATTTATCTTTTAGCAAATGCAATTACGTTTAAAAAAAAAAATAACATGTACTTAGTTCTTGAAGTTCAAAGTATCTAGAAGTTAGAATATTATTCCAACATGACACATTCAAAATTATTCAATTTAAACTACTCAAGTCGGATGCCGTTGAACAAGGCCTTGAACTACCAATAATTAGAACAGAAGTTTTTTGCACTTTTGGTCGCACGACTATAGTGTCACTAACAACTTTGATCCACGACTTTTAAAATTAAACTTGCAGAATTGGTCCACGACTATGACTTTTTTTAGCAAATTTGGTCCTTCCGGTGCATTTTTCATTAAATTTTTGCCGGAAAATTTTACTTCCCATGTTAACATAGGTAATATTGTATTTTTCCATCTCACAAACTAATGACATAAATAAATAAATAAATATTTATTTATTTATTTAAACTCAGTCAGTGGTACGGTGATTGAAATTAAAAGTCACCCAATTCCAATTCCAATTCCACTTTCAGTTTCACCCTCCTCGCTAAACGCTAAAATTTTTTAGCTGTTTATTTATTTATTTATCTCATTATTTTGTGAAATGGAAAAGACAATATTACCCATGTTAAAATGTGGAGTAAAGTTTTCTGGCAAAAATGCACCGGCAGGACCACTTGCTAAGAAAGTCAAAGTCGTGGACCAATTCTATAAGTTTTAAAAGTCGTGGATCAAAGTTGTTAGTAACATCATAGTCATGCGACTAAAAGTGCAAAAAACCCACTAGAACAGTATTAAGATAAACAAATCAAAATCAAGGACCTTGTAGTCCAATGGTACCACGTTGCTCCCTTATGTGGGAGGTGATAGATTCGAACATCAGTGGAGGCATTTGATGTAATTGGGTATCCCTTCCTACAAAAAAAATAAAAAATAAAATAAAAAAATTAACAAGTCAAAAATAAATCTAAACGAACAATACCAAGAGTAGATTGTGTGCATTGCGCACCACAATGTGCGTTTATGTACAAGCAGATAAAAGTGGCTCAATCTAATCTAATCTAATAGAAAATAAATAAAAATTAAGAATGAATGAGGCAGGCTGTAGGCTGTAGCTTCTAACCTCATTTCATTTTGCTCAAATCTACTGGCCCGCAGAGCCACTACTACAGGGCTTGTGCCTCTTTAACAGATTTGTCAATCGCTTTTTCCTTTTCTTTAATTTATGGATGTACGACTTCAATTTCCCAACCCCAACATCTTCTACCATCTGCCCTGGCCCTGCTGATTCATCATATTCACCGTCCACCTCCATTTTTATCTATGAGATTTAGAAAAAATTAAATAATACGGAGTAACAGATTTTTCACACAATTAAGTTCAGCATCTAATAAAAAAAAGGAACTCTCATAGACAACTCAGTTAATCGCTAAGTAACGTTTGGAAACAACGATCCTAAATCGAGTCTAACCACGTGTTGGTCCCGATAGAGTGTAGTGAGAGTCTAGAGGGGGGGGGGGGGGGGTGAATAGACTCTTTTCGTGTTTTGCCCTAAAAACCACCTTTCGGTGTTTTGGCGCAGCGGAAATGTCAAATTCAATTATTTGCTTTGTACGAGTTTACGTTGTAAAGAAAACTTTCGGTAATGATGATGAGGACAATATGATGCAGAAATGAAATGTGTAAGTAAAGAGATAAAAGGTACAAGAGATTTTATAATGGTTCGGCTAACGTTGCCTACTCCACTCTTCTTCCACAACTTGTGAAAGGATTGCACTATCACTCGTTAGTACAATTACACAAAGACTTCCTTGATCACTAAGCCGGACAGCCTTTGTAGGTTTTTCAACTCCTCGAGTTTACTCCGCCTCTATCAACTTCTTCTTCAGAGTTGAGGTTGGTAGAAAATGATTTCTGATTTCTCCAACTTGATGATGTCTTGACTGTGTGAGATGATTGCTTCGTACAAATGGCAAGACTTCTTTAAGGTGTAAGATGACGATCAATGAACTTCTTCAAATATCTTAGCACCTTAACACTGGTTCACAAAAGCTTGAGAGAGCTGAGAGTGTTTAAGAGCTTTTGCATATATAGATCGAGTGAATGAAAACCAGCACCTTCTTAGTTGATGAAGGTGGGTTTATATAGGTGATGAAAATTCATCCGTTGGAGGGAGATGACATTTTCGAACATTTTATCCAGTGGATAAGGACCGGGGAGCTTCATGCATTAAATGCTCCATTAATGAGGTTGTACCATGTAGCCGTTGAAGGTATGGAAAGCATTAGGGTTTCGTCCTTTAGCTCCAGGAGTTGGTACATCTTCATTTAATGCTCCTTGGCAAACGTGTCCCACAAGTTGAGGTCCTTAATTTCCTAGGATGTTGTCAAATCAGACAAAGAGAACATTCTTCTTGTTGTTGAAGGTAAGAATGCTTGGAGAGAATCGTCCTTAATAAATCTGTCCTTTCGAGGTAGTTGACAACTCCTTATTAGTTCTCGTTGCTATTCTTTCGTCTTGGAGACCCTATGTAACACCCCAGATTTTCAAGACATTTTAAGCTTATATAATAAAGGTAATATCTCATTACATCCCAAAGTGTATCATAAGTGTACGGGGTGCTATGCCACACCTGGGCTAGAGAACCCAGGTGCACAGGCTGTCTAACTAATATCCATTGAAACACAATGCATAATATGGCACGCAGGCCGAAAGGGAAACTAATCTATTTCTACGCTCCAATTCTAGCGCGCTCCAGTGCTCTAGTCCTCTGTGCCTGAAAGCCAAATATATCTGTTCAGCGAGAGATGCTGGTAACCCACTCCAACGCGTTGAAATACAATACATATAGAGATATATATAGATATATGAAAACCGTTTTGAGCATGAAGATATATCCTACGAACTCTAGCTTTAAAACCGGGAATGACTCGACAGATAAGGTCAGACACAAGCAATAGTTATGACGAGTATATGCAGTTCACAATAGATAAGGCAGATAAGGCAAAGCATAAACAATAATCACAACCCATCATAAACAATTCCCAATATAAATCCCATAGTCACATCCCCCAAGGCGCTCATAGTCACAATTCGTCCATATCACACACATAACGCACATTGTTGGCGCCACGGGACCGATCGCATGCCCATACATGAGGGTCAGCGCATATAGCTCTGACACAGCCCCGCAGCACCATGCCCCGTATCGCAAGACGGGGAGGTCGATCGCAACCGACCGATGAACCGCAGCTCACCATAATGTTTGATCGCAACCAAACAGTGGACCGCAGCCCAAGAGAGTGTGTCATCTGACTGTAGCCAGGAATTCCCATCTGACTACAGCCAGCCTCTGAACCGCAGCTCAGGAAAATGTCATCTGATTGCAGCCAGGAATTCCCATCTGACTACAACCAGCTTCTGGACCGCAGCCCAGGATACCGTCATCCGACTGCAGCCAGGAATTCCCATCTGACTGTAGCCGGCTTCTGAACCGCAGCTCAGGATAACCAATCCGATCGCAACCGAATTGGGGCAACATGCACACATAACACATAGCAAGCACATGCAACCCACATTACACATTGGGAAGGGGGATAAAGCGTATAACAAACCTATGCGTGATCCATCACATACTAAGGATAGTCCTAAGGGGTTCATACTTCTTTCACCTAGGTCAACGGGATACCAATTCAACTAGCATACAATATAATAGACTCATAAACCTACGAACGGTACCCGAAACATCAAACTAGACATAGGCACGACAAACGGGGTCCGTTGGGACACCACGGGGATCGGGGAAACATCAAACGGGGAAGCCAGGGTCCCGAGGGGGGAAAATTCCAGCGGGTAGCCGGTGGGTGGGGGTCCACCCGCCGGCTGCCCGCCGGCCAACACTGTTTCGGGCAGCGGGTGCCCGGCGGGCAGCTGCCCGCCCGCCGGCTGCCCGCTGCCGGAACTGCCCGAAGTTGCCACGGGTAGGTGGCGGGTCCCCTACCCCCACCTACCCCCCACTGACTCTTTTCATCACTTTTCGCCCCGGGAACCGTTGTGGAACCCGAAACCATGCTTAGACACTTTACAACGCAATTAACGACAACACGTAGACAATTAACGGATCAAATACGAGAAACGAACGGCACCTAACCTATCATGCTTTTCTAAACGTAATCAACACCCAAACATGCGATTTCCCCACCCGATAACCCAAGAATAATAACATACGATACAACCTAGGGTTCTAATTACTTTTATATCAACAAGAATACGATTCACCTTCTAATTGCAAGATTCGGTAAGAATAACACATAAACATCAAGGATGCCAATTAATCATCAAGAACATCATAATCATCAAGAACAACACATAATCATCAAGGATCCTGAATTAATCATCAAGAATATCATCATTATCAAGAAACTCCCAATTATCAAGATTATCAAGATTCCCCATGGAATCGTCAAATCAACATCAATAATAATCACCATAATTTCGCCATTCACAATAATATGGGGGAAACCCTAAGGGGAAATCATAGCTATGAAAATAGGTTTTGTTGAGACATGGGTTACCTCATTCGCTTATCAATCCCAAAAATACCGTTAGCAAAACCTGTAAATCAAATCAGACTTTCACTAAATAATCAAACTAATAGAATAATTAAACCCTAGGGGATTCAAACCCTAATATTCTCCCAACGCTAAAGGTATCCTATCCATCTAGGCTAAACCCCTTTTGTTAACTAATGGCATTATTACTTAATTCTAACCTAATCTATTTCAAGTAACCCATATTGGAAATCCGTGGCCGTATTATCCCATTATTATCACCAATTACAGTGACAACGTTCATGGCTTACCAAAAGATTATATAATTAACATGCTAAGGGTAGGGTTCGAACGCTAGACATTCCTCTCACGCTACTAACGCCCCTACCATCTCACCACCGTAACTTCTTAATACTAAGGCCGGATTTATTATTCTTTTAGTGTGCCGCCACGCCATCATCTTCATCCGTTCTCATCACCATTACAGTACGTGATGGTCGCTACGCACGCCTTACGCTCCCCATCCCAGATATCCACTATTATGGCAGTATCGACACCTTACCTCCATCATCATGGATTGCCGTTGCTACCGTCGAAGGAGCGACGTTTGCCTTTGCTTCCTGACAAAGGCGACAGCGGGTGGTTTCCGGGAAGTGCATCGCCTGCCCTCCTCTCGTCGTTTTCTTCTGCCAATCCCGCCGTCGATGTCCGCCTTCGTTGCTTTACTACTTTGCCAGGACAAAGGGTGTTCGGAGTGCTCCCCGGGATCGCCGTAGCTTTGGTCGGAGAAGTTCGCCGCCGGGAGGGAGAGAGGGACAAGGGATCTGGATTGTGGTTGTATGGTTTGTTTCTTCTTACGTCGAGAGAGAGAGAGAGAGAGAGATGCGAAGGGAGGGGGGGTTACGTACGTATATATATATATATATATATATATATATATATATATATATATATATATACGTATGTTCGTTCGTATAGGATTGGGTGTATATGTATGTACTATATATATATATATATATATATATATATACATATTCTCATACGTATATACGTATCCTACTTCATCTTTGTATAATAATAATAATAATAATAATAATAATAATAATAATAATAATAATATATTATTATTATTATTATTATTATTATTATTATTATTATTATTATTATTATTATTATTATTATTATTAGGATTAGGTTTCTTGGTTTAGGTGGGTCAAGGTTAAGTATGTTTGGGCTTGGGCTACACTATACTTATTGGACCTATAGGGTATATATATTTGGCTTTGGATTTGGACATGGGTCCATGATCCACCGTGGGTCATATCAATCAACTAATGGGGATTAAATCCCTTTTTAATTGTTTTTGGCGGAATTAATTTCATAATTAATTCCGGGTTGAGGGATCGTAACACGGGGTGTTACACTCTCCCCCCCTTACAGGAAGCTTCGTCCCCGAAGCTTAGGCACCATTTTTGGGGATAAAGGGTCGCAATTAGCACAGTAGTCGTTTAGGGGAAGTATTCTACTGGACAATATCTAATTATATATATATCTATGTTCTCTTGGTCTTGGGGAGGACTGGGTTAAAAGGGGTACAAGAAGTGCGGTTTTAGATTTCCAAGTAGAGGGATGGCTAAGTAGAAATAGGGTCAATATTTCCAAAGTTGCAATTTAGGAAAGAAGGTTGCTACCTTGTATGGGATTGTTTCAAATGAGGGGCCAGGAATGAGGTTTGGAGTGATAGAACGGATTCCTTAATGAAACGGCATTTGATAGGCAAGGGAAGGGAAGGGGTTTGGCTAGAATGGGGCTAAGGACTCTTGGCTTCGAGTGATTATGCCTGTTTGAAGCTCGGTTGTGATGTAAAGACGGACTGATGGCCCTTTTTTCCTTCGTTTTGGCTTTGTCTGACTCTAAGATTTCGTTTGATCTTCTCTTCCCACGCTGAAGTCTCCTTTATCTTTATTGCTTCCAAGGGAATTTTCGTGATGATTTCCGTGTATGTTCCCCTAGGAGGTTCAAAAGTCTGGACCTAGTTGGTTAGTGAGGCCAATCCCTAGGTCTTGACTCCTAATTCTTGCCGAGGGTTCCTAAGGATCAAGGGGTTTTGGGTTGGCTTTCTTGTTCTATTGAGTTTCATCCCTTCCTTGGTGGATGAAATTCTTAACAAGACTTTATGTCCTCCTTTGAAGTTCGGCTTGTTGCGCCTTTTGGTGATGTTTTTAGTAGGGAGAGCACCTGACACACTTTTCTTTCTCTTGGAACGCAGTCATTTATTACGGGGTGACTTGGTGATCCGTGCGGTTGTCCTACTTCCTTGTTGGTCCTTAAGGTCATGGTGGTTTTAATGTGGTTTCTCAAAAGAGGGGAATATAAACTTAGGGTAATGGTAATGATTTCAATGTTCGTCATAGCTCGGGGTTCTCAAGGACTCAAGTTAGGTGTAACAAGGGGTGAGTAAAGGTGTAACGGATGTGAACTGCCTTTAAGAATAATTAGGGGTTCGAGGTGGGAGTTTCAACAAACCGGGATATCAAGATGCTGGGATTTTAGGGCGGATGATATTTTAAACTGAGGAAATGGGGTTACAAGACGTCGCGATATACTTACCTTGCGCCTAAGGATTTAACTAATAGTGTCGTCCATTTGCTACTTCACTTTTTCGTGTTAGTTAGCGTCCTAGTTCTCTTTCCTGTTTGTTGTAGTTGTAACCTGGGCTTGCTGAGATAAAGCAACTTGTTGGAAGGTGCACGCCATTTGTTTGGATTGAGGGTCATGGTAGTTAACTCCAGGTTAACCGCCCTACCCTAGTAGTCATCCAAATCTTCCTTCTCTTTGGTCACGGTCTTTGCCAAGTCCTTTGGCGGGAATTAGGACGAGGCGACTTATCGTGTAAGTGTATGTTACCCAGCTATGGAAGTAAATTCATCTATTCGCACCCTTACTTGGTGCTTTAACTAAAAGAATTGAAGTTAGATAGAGGGCGGGTATGGGAAACGTAAATGGAAGTGGTAAGTTCACAGTCTCACCGCGCGTCCTAAGGCCCCTATACCCTAAGTACTTAAACACCTAGAGAGCAAGCCTACTGTCCTAAAGTCCTTTCCTAAGGATCTCTAACACTTAGAATTCAAGCCTAATGTCTTAGAGTGCTATCCTAAAGGCATTATCCTAGGGTCGAACTTAAGCTCTGATACCAACTGTAACACCCCAGATTTTCAAGATTATCAAGATTCCCCATGGAATCGTCAAATCAACATCAATAATAATCACCATAATTTCGCCATTCACAATAATATGGGGGAAACCCTAAGGGGAAATCATAGCTATGAAAATAGGTTTTGTTGAGACATGGGTTACCTCATTCGCTTATCAATCCCAAAAATACCGTTAGCAAAACCTGTAAATCAAATCAGACTTTCACTAAATAATCAAACTAATAGAATAATTAAACCCTAGGGGATTCAAACCCTAATATTCTCCCAACGCTAAAGGTATCCTATCCATCTAGGCTCAACCCATTTTGTTAACCAATGGCATTATTACTTAATTCTAACCTAATCTATTTCAAGTAACCCATATTGGAAATCCGTGGCCGTATTATCCCATTATTATCACCAATTACAGTGACAACGTTCATGGCTTACCAAAAGATTATATAATTAACATGCTAAGGGTAGGGTTCGAACGCTAGACATTCCTCTCACGCTACTAACGCCCCTACCATCTCACCACCGTAACTTCTTAATACTAAGGCCGGATTTATTATTCTTTTAGTGTGCCGCCACGCCATCATCTTCATCCGTTCTCATCACCATTACAGTACGTGATGGTCGCTACGCACGCCTTACGCTCCCCATCCCAGATATCCACTATTATGGCAGTATCGACACCTTACCTCCATCATTATGGATTGCCGTTGCTACCGTCGAAGGAGCGACGTTTGCCTTTGCTTCCTGACAAAGGCGACAGCGGGTGGTTTCCGGGAAGTGCATCGCCTGCCCTCCTCTCGTCGTTTTCTTCTGCCAATCCCGCCGTCGATGTCCGCCTTCGTTGCTTTACTACTTTGCCAGGACAAAGGGTGTTCGGAGTGCTCCCCGGGATCGCCGTAGCTTTGGTCGGAGAAGTTCGCCGCCGGGAGGGAGAGAGGGACAAGGGATCTGGATTGTGGTTGTATGGTTTGTTTCTTCTTACGTCGAGAGAGAGAGAGAGAGAGAGATGCGAAGGGAGGGGGGGTTACGTACGTATATATATATATATATATATATATATATATATATATATATATATATACATATTCTCATACGTATATACGTATCCTACTTCATCTTTGTATAATAATAATAATAATAATAATAATAATAATAATAATAATAATATATTATTATTATTATTATTATTATTATTATTATTATTATTATTAGGATTAGGTTTCTTGGTTTAGGTGGGTCAAGGTTAAGTATGTTTGGGCTTGGGCTACACTATACTTATTGGACCTATAGGGTATATATATTTGGCTTTGGATTTGGACAAGGGTCCATGATCCACCGTGGGTCATATCAATCAACTAATGGGGATTAAATCCCTTTTTAATTGTTTTTGGCGGAATTAATTTCATAATTAATTCCGGGTTGAGGGATCGTAACACGGGGTGTTACACCCTATCAACTAGACATAACTCATTTTTGTGTGTTTGTCTAGCTTAACACGAATTACAGGGGAGTTATGGCAACTCTCGTCTAGGACGAAAGTAGCGATTGAAAAAAGCTAATAGTTAGGGGTCTACTTTCTACATTACATTGGTATGTAACGGTTTCCCCCTTTTTGATGATGCCAAAACCTATACTCTTCTTATAAGGCTGATAACGGTTTCATAAAGAAATTTTTATTATAAAAGTAGCCATACTTGAGAGTGTACAAGTCTTTTCTAGGATGAAAGCATTAACAAATAAGACAAGGACAAATAACTCAGACAAGTGACACGAGATGTGTGACAGTGAGAGTTTCATATTAAGATGGTGAATATTACAAAAACTTTATAATGAAAGCAGAACGAAAGGATATCTTACATTTCCAAGAGTTTTGACTTCTGTTGTTCAGCTTCCTTGTGTTCACAGTCATCCCTTTCTTTTTGTTGTTTAAGCATTCTAGTGAAGTCGATTTCCTCATTAATCCTTTTTCTGAAGATCTTTATCGGATTTGTCTTGACAAGATCTTCATGTTTTCCTTTGATGTTCAAACTTGTGTAGTTGTTGTAGGCTTCACGAATGTTTCTTCCTTCGACTATTCCAGCTTTCCACCACGAAATCAGTTCAAACGAGTTCATTCCTTCTTGATAACTTTTTCCCGACTCAGTGTGCACTTTGAAAGCTGCATTGTGAATGACACCCTGTGGAGAGTCTTTGGTTATATTTGAAAGGTCTTCAATCAGCTTCTTTATTCTTTCTCTTTCCTTTGATTCATCTTCTCTTCTTTTGACTTCTTCTTCATGTTTCTTCCATAACTCTCTGTTTTCTCTTTTGATCCTTTCGTTTTGGGTGCTTATGTGATCTTGCCTTGTATGATTGTCCTTTGTCTTGAGCCAGATAGGAACGTTGCAACCCTCAAAACGTTTACCACTTCCTTCTTCATAGGGTACAAAGTCCACAAAATTTCCTATGCCATCCATAGTTACTTTGTTGTTCTTCATGAGTCTGTGCCTCAGGTTCGTCTGTTCTCTCTTGGAGAGACCTGTGAAGATGTACTTGGCTTCAGAACCAAAAGATTGGCGAGGCTTGAGTGATCTGGATTGATATCGACCACGGTATCTTGGCTGTGAGGAATGGTGACCACGGAACCTAGATGGTGGATGGGACGGATTTGTGTTTCTTCGGCCAGAGTCTCTTGGCGTCCGAGAAGGAGAATGTCGTGTTTTTGGAGTTTCCCTTGGAGACGGATCTTTCGTGTTATCTCTCGGATGATCATCATCCTTATCCTTGTCGTCATTATTTCTCTTTTCCCCCTTTTTGGCATCAACAGCACAGGTGGTAAGAGGGACAGTGGAAAGCTTATTCACTGCAACCAAGATATCCTGGGTATATCCGAGAATCTGAAGAACATATTCTCCCAGTTGGTAGGAATTATCTTGTGAAGTGTCTATCTTCATACATGCCAAATCAACACGCTCTTTGAGACTAAAATGAGAATGTTTGAGTTCGTGTTGCTGCCGTGCAACTGTGTTGATGGAGGTATTCAGCTCATGAAGCTTCTTTGCAATTCTCTCAAGGAACTTGTGATCAGATTGAGTGTGTTGAGGCGGTTGAGGCTGTTCTTGAGGTGGAGGCTGAGATTGAGATTGGGCAGCCATTAGAAGATCTACCTTCTTGCATAAGTCATCCAATACTTTCGTGTCCTTTTGCCGAAGAACCAAATATTGCAGATGAATGTTCTCGGCTGTATGAACAGTTTCTCTCATGTGGTTCATGATGGTCCGTGGGGACTCTGGAGTTGATTCTTCTTCAATGTTTGTTTGTGATGTGTCCATTTGTTCATCTTGAGGTGGTGCTTCCCTTTTGCCACCACTTGCTGAGCTGAGGGGAATAGGTGAGGCTTCCATTTTTCCCTCAGTTGCTTCTTCATGTTTGATTGGAGTCTCGTCCATGGGTGGAATATGCGGTACAATTGCACGAGACATATCTTCGGGATGTTCATTTGAAATCTGTTGAGCTTGGTGTGATGCTTCCTTCGTGTCATCACTGTCAGAGGGCAACTTTCTAAGTGGAGATCTTTGAGGAAAGGTATCATAATCAGGACCGATCAATATTGGATCACTGTCATAATCCGGATCAGCTCCTTGGACTCCTGCATTACCAAAATTATCATCGTTGTCATCATCATCATTATCATCATGCTCATCATCTGCATCTTCGACATCATCGTCATCATTATCTTCATCTTCCTCATTTATGTCACTTTCGTCTTCCTCAATTTCTCGTCCATGCTCATCTTTTGAACCACTGATATTGCAGTTTGGATCATTCTGGTGGTCTTTCTCTAAAGTGGTTTTGACTTTTGATAACAACAAGGCATAGCGGAGTTGCTTCAGTTCTTCTTCAACTGCCGGATCCAACGGTGGCTTGTTAAGTTCAATGCAGAGTGGGGCTTTGTCTTTTCCAAGAGTCCGATTGGTCATCTTGTAGGAGAACACTCGTCATATTTCTTCAAGACGAAGTGCTTTGGAGACATCATCTGTACCGATCCACTTCAGGGCAAATTGTTCTTCGTCTTGCATGGCTTCAAAGGTTTCAATGAATGTGCTTAAGGGGGCTGTGCGCCACTTTTGCCACTGCAAAACTCGTTGATAATCGCTTTCAATGGACTCTCGGAGCACTTGATCTCGTGATGGTGGTGGAACAGTTGCTTTGGGAATTGGTGCTGTCTTGTCTACCAATGCAGGTTCTTGTGTCAGAATTACCTGTTCTGCATTAGTAGGTTCTTGTTGCAGAGTCGGAACTTCAATCAACATTTCAGTCACTTCTTTCATCTTTTCTAGCGAACTAGGTTCTTGTGGGAGACTTAAGCGGCTGGCCTCCATTTCCACATTAGCAGGTTCTTGTGTCAACCCACGAGGGAGTTGCTCTGCCGAAGTGGGTTCTTGTGGATGGGGGACTGGTGAAGAAATGATACTAGTTTCTGGTACTTGATCATCAGAAAATCTTTCTGGAAAGACAACTCTCGGTTGATTTTCCCCCTGAAGAGATGCTTCTTTCGCTCTTTCTCCCCCCTGAGGAAGTGCTCCTCTCGTGTCTACTTCTTTCGGTGTATTATCTTTCTTCGGGGAAGAAGGAGTGATATGTTTTGATTTGACAGGAGAGCGAAAGCATCCCTTTTCGCCAAGTCTTGATAGAGTCAGATTTTCTTCTTCGGAAGAGTCTTTCACAACAATTATTTCTGTGGTGGAGATTTTGGAGGTGGGGTTGGACTCTTCTTCTTTTGAGGAGATTTTGGAGGTGTTGGCAAAGGTTGATCATCATCATTTCTCTTTATCTTATCCCGAGAGGGACGCTTTTCTTTCTTTTGCCGTTTTGGCTTGGGTTGATCATCTTCGGATACCTTTGGCGTTCTTGACTTTCGTTTGGCTTTAACCAACTCATTGGGAATTCCCAGTTCCAACGCTTTCTGCTTGTCATAACCAGATGGTTTCTGCTTCATATGACATGCTTTCGGTCCTGGCCGAATGCCTGGTCGCATTAAGACTCCTTTAGTGATAAGAAGGTGGCTTACCATAAAACCATACCCTAGTTTCTTGGTGATGTCTCCTGGACTCTTCCTGTGGTAGGTGACGGTGTGAACAAGATTGTTGAAAATGATCTTCGACCAGTCAACCTTATGTTCATTAAGAAAGGCATGCAGCATCTTTAGTTTCTCCTTTGTCACATCATCGGTGCCAGAAGTTTCATGGTCAACAACTTTGTTGAAGATGTCAACAGTAAATTCACAATTCAACCGAAACCACTTCTTCTTTAATGGCCACGTGATTTCTGTCTTCGAAGGGGCTTGGTTGTTCTTGATGGAGTCATAGAAATCTTCTGGATCGTAGTGGTAGTAAGTAAGATTCGACTTGTAAGTATCATCTCTTTGTGGAAACCCGTATGTGGCTCGAATGCCTTCCGAGGTGAGGACCGCTTGATGATTGTGCACTCTGGAAGTGATGGTCAGAGAGTCGGAAGATATGTATGCATTCATGTAGAACTGTGTTACATCGATTGGATACCATATGGTGTAGAGATGTGTAATGAACCTGTACAATCCGGATTCCATGAGCAATCGAATGATATCTTCGCCAAATTTTCGATCCAACACGTACTCGAGAAATCCATGAGCATCCCACATGTTGCCTCCAACAATAAATGGAACTCTGGATTCAATAAATCGCATGTTTTCAGTTAGAAAGCTTGGGATTTCCAGGGTAGAGAGGGTTTCTGGTTCCTTTTCAGAGGATGTAGCTTGTGTATTTTCTGCCATTGTAGAATGTCTGAGAGAGTAAGTTTGGTAGCTTTTTCTGGGAGGGAATGAAAAAGGCGAGGTATGATGCGAAGAGGGTTCAAGTAGGGTTTTATTTGGTTCCGGGTAACTGAATATGGGTAACCCATGTGAAGATGGGTTAGTGGAATTTCAAAATATTAACCGCCTCCTCTTCTTCATATGGTAACTGATCAGAGCATGGGGGAATGATAAGATCGTGTGCAGATCAAATTTGATCATTCCATATTTAATGCGGAGAGAGAAAAGTACTCGAGTATATGTGGGTGCATTTAATGCACGTCTATTTATGTGTCAGTCATGGTGGGGTAGTGGACCATATTTCTCGGCCACACGATCCCCATTATGAATCATCTAAACGGTTTTGATGAGAGAGAACCAGATGAGGCTTCTCAAGCACGATTCAAACCCGAAGGAAGATGAACTTATCACAATAGAAGATTTGTGAGACAAATAAAGTCAAACAAATCTCTTATACAACATTCAAAGAGGATACATTTCCCGAGAGATTTAATACAAGAAACGAACAAGATAAGAACGATCACTATCTCTCGTTTTGATGAGGCGCGTGAGCCTTCACTTAATGCCAGTCCTCTTCTTTCGAGCGTTTTCACAATGCTACTTTCGGATTCCATTATCAGTCAGAGGATCCATGAAATAGAGAATCATTTGTCTCAAAAGATATGTCCCGAATATATTCATTTGTCATTTCAGGAGTGTTGTTCTAGATTCGGGAAAACCTTAGATAGATGTGAACAAGACAAGTAAAGTTTTGTTCACTTCTTTTAAGAGAAACAGAAACACCGAGATTTTATTATTCATAATAACGAGAGATAGCAATACATAAGATAAGATACATAATCCGAAGGATTAGTTTTTCTTTCTCTCGATTTTCTTGACCTCAGATGGCTCAACTTTTGCCTTTTTCAGATCTCCCCACATACGCTTGTACCATTTTCCGGTACGTGGATAGTTGGAACCCGAAGATGATTCAGGTTCTTCCCCCTTTGCCTTTGCCTCATTTTCGAGCTCTTTCTTCAGATAAGTCATGTAGTCCGGATCGTGGTATTTGCTGGGATCCTCAGGGGTTACCTATGGAAGGTCAGTTCCTCTTGAATAGTTTTCTCCGTTCTGAGGTCCTTCCTCAGATTTCTCAACTATATAGGCCGCCATCTCATCATATTGAAGAGATGAGTCGAATCAGAGAGAATGTCAAGTGGTGCTTGCAGACTGTTACCAGGATAGAGGTCACCTTGTTCCTCTCGGATTTTTCTAGCAACTTCTCTCAGTTTGTGAGAGTCACCTCTAGTAAAGGGCTTTTTAGAAGCCATTTGTGAAGATGAGAATGGTGGAGAAAAGCGAGATATGGTCTCCTTTTATAAACAGATTTAGAAGAGATATTGTAGTGAAACTGCTCTTAGCATTCAATGCTGCAATCAATGACCATGTATTTCTTCAATTGACCATTAATGGTGTAGAAGACTTTGAATGAACATTTTCAAGAATGTCATGATTTTAGGGTCAGAGATATGATTTCAAGATGTGTGAATGCCAGGTAGTCAGAGATTCATGACGGAAAACCTTCATTAATTCAAAGACAAATCACGAAACATGGATGAACAGAAATACATAACTTGAGAACAATATATGTCAAAGAAATTTTCATTTCTTTCCTTTTCCTTTCTTCGTGTTACTGGTTTCACCCTTGGTGACCTTAGTGACTTGCTTTGATGTGGGATCATTTGGGTGCAACGGTCCACCGTCAGGATGTATCTCTTCATCAGAATCTCCATCCACATACCCCACATATGCAGATTTGCAGTCATAGTGTCGATAGAAATCCCTGAGATCCCTATCCATAGTAATATCGTTCCAAGCTTCCAATGTCAAGAAGCCCTTTTTAACAATTAGAGGGGATTCCTCATTAGGATCAAAAGATCTTGCATCTCCATCAGCATCTCTCTTGATGAATTCATCAAAGTCCTCAATTTCAGAGTCAGATGAAATGTTCAGAGGATCGATAGGATTGCTTCCAGGATTGTGAATGCCTCGTTCATCCTCTTTTGGATGAGCTCGGGTCTTTCTTGACACCTTTTTGGTGATTGAGACCTTAGGAGCCATTTTAGAAAAGATGGATGCAATTTGAGCATAACCAATGTGCTCCTTTTATAGCCATTCAAGATGAAGTGCTTTTTCTAAAGGTAATCCATAAAGAAAATTCACGGTTCTTGAAGAGTCAATTAACATTAAACTCATGTCTTCATTGTTATCAATGAGATAATATTTTAGGACATAAATCCATCTTTGACCTGAAAACGGTAATCTGACATAAATGAATCAAAGTTAGGAGAGTAGTTAGTAAGGACAATAATAATTAAAAGATTTCATTGAAGAGAATAGTGCAGAGGTACTCCAAAACACACAGATAAGACAAGCAATAATCAGATAAAGCGATAGGGCACGTGAAGTTCCAGGCGGGTTAACTCATCAGTCACATCGGTCAGATTGGCCCTGTTTGAATATTCGTCCAGTTCCTCGAGTGTGAGGGTAGGCATGTTCGGGTTGATAGGTGACTGAGAGTGAACCAAAGTGAAGTCCTCGTAGGATTGATCACTTTGTTGTGGATCTTCAGGAATAGGGCACCAACGAAAGTTAGGTGGATTTGTTGAGTGCTTGTTAGCGCTTTTCAATATCATTATCCTTTCGTTGGCAAGCCGTTTGGCTTGTTCCAAGTAGTATGCCTTCTTCGCTCGAGATTCATTGATGATATTGTCCAGTGCCTCCTTTTCCTTAAGATTTGCTGTGTTGGGCATGGAGTATGTCACATTGACCCTTTCACCGTCTTCCTCCAGTTTGATGATGGTAGCATTGGGCAAACTTGCTTTCTGAAGATGTTGATTTAGACGAATGGCCCTTCTTTCGGCTACATCTTTCGGAGTGGCCGAGTTTGGCATAGTGATTGTTACGTGGACCTTATCACCATCTTCTACTATTTTTGTTATTGTAGCACTTGTCAATTTGCCTGCTTCTTGAAGATGATGGATAGCTCGAATCTCTGCTTCATCCATTTTCTCTTTACCCTTATCTATACCTGGCCTGCAAGCTTTTCTTTTTCTAGGGGATGAGTGTGAGTGAAACTTATGAGAAGAGAAATCAATCTATAGGCATAATGTTAACGTGTAGAACTTGTTAAAATATTTTAGATACTGATTCACGTTTCGTGTTAGTCACGCTATCAGAAACATATGTAAAGATAAAGTTGTTTATTAGAGAAGCGCATCATTTTGAAGATAACAACACCACAACTTATCACAGTGGCCTAATAATGTCATTTAGGCCGTCCTTTTCTTGCTGCTTGCGGTGGATTTGAGAGGAGATGGCATCTTAGGAGGGGTGCTCGAGGGTGAATAGTCAAAGCTATCACTTCGTTCCAGCACGCTGTCTTCCTTGACATACCCTATAGGGTTGCCAACAGAGTGGAATGACTCTCTTGACTCATTTTCCGTTGGGTCACGGAGAACGCTCTGTATGTATTGAGAATGTTCAAGAAATTTGTTTAACTCTTGCTCGGTCATAAGTGGATCATTGAAGATTTCGCTTTTCTCCTCTTGTGCCTCAGTGATTGTTCTCTCGCTTCCTATACTCATATCTGCACACACAAAGACAAACAATAGAATTTTTGTTAGTTATGAAGGCTTAATTACGTTGTGTACCTCATTTATAGAGGTCTTTGCGTGTGAGGATGGATCGAATCTTTTGAATATCGAGAATGAGAATCTTTGCAGATTTGATTCTCACTACTTTATGTCATTTCAATCATTCAAATTTCATGCCTTAGAGAGGAGAATCTTGCTTCACTTAAAGGTTTCGTGAGTATGTCCGCAAGTTGATCATCTGTGTTAACATACTCAAGAAATATGTCTTTCCTCTCGACATGATCACGAATAAAATGATATTTGATATCAATATGCTTAGTTCGTGAGTGTAAGACGGGATTATGTGTGATAGCAATTGCACTCGTGTTATCGCATTTGATGCTCACTTCTCGTGCATTAATACCATAATCTTTCAATTGATGTGTCATCCATAAAATTTGAGCACAGCAGCTCCCAGCCGCTATATATTCGGCTTCAGCCGTACTAGTAGCAATAGAATGTTGTTTCTTGCTATACCATGACACGAGTCTTCCCCCTAGGAACTGGCAGGTTCCTGAGGTGCTTTTTCTATCGATTCGGCATCCTGCAAAGTCGGCATCTGAATAGCCGACAAGATCGAAGGATCCTTCTTTCGGGTACCAAAGACCAACACTTTGTGTCCCTTTAAGGTATCTCAAGATCTTTTTAGTTGCACTTAAGTGACTTTCTTTTGGTTTCGCTTGAAATCTTGCACATACACCAACAGCAAACGAAATGTCAGGTCTGCTTGCTGTTAAATATAGAAGAGATCCAATTATGCCACGAAAGTTTTTCTGATCCACATCTTTCCCTTCGTTGTCAATATCCATTCTAAGAGATGTGCTCATAGGAATTTTGACAGATGATTTTCCATCAATGCCAAATTTTCGAATTAGATCTTTAGTGTATTTGGCTTGGCTGATAAAAATTCCATCTGAGCATTGCTTTACTTGCAAGCCTAGAAAGTAGTTGAGTTCTCCCATCATGCTCATTTCAAACTTTCCTTGCATGAGAGTTGAGAATTTTTCACATAACGCAGGATTCGTGCTCCCGAAAATAATGTCATCAACATAGATTTGCACTAGAAGAATGTGATCATTGTCTTTGATACGAAAGAGTGTTTAGTCTACAGCTCCTTTCGTAAACCCACAATTGATAAAAAAATGTGAGAGAGTATCATACCAAGCTCGTGGAGCTTGTTTTAAACTATAAAGGGCCTTTTTGAGATGATAGACCTTTTCATGCTCATTATCAATTGTGAAGCCAGGTGGTTGCTCAACGTATACTTCCTCTTCAAGAAGACCATTCAAGAACGCACTCTTAACATCCATTTGATAAACCTTGAAGTTTTTATGAGCTGCAAAGGCCAGAAATATTCGTATGGCCTCCAGTCTAGCTACAGGGGCGAAGGTTTCATCAAAATCAATTCCTTCTTCTTGGCAATACCCCTTAGCAACAAGACAAGCTTTGTTCCTAACAATGAGCCCATCTTCACTCATTTTGTTCCTGAAGACCCATTTTGTTCCTATGACATTCTGATGGGTTGGTCTTGACACCAGTTCCCATACTTTATTTCGTTCAAACTGGTGAAGTTCTTCCTGCATTGCTATTACCCAGTCGGGATCATTTAAGGCTTCTTCTATGGATTTAGGTTCCATTTGAGATAGGAAACATGCCATCATGTTTTCGTGCAAAGAGGCTCTTGTTTGTACACCTTCTTGGACATTTCCTATCACTTGTTCTGGTGGGTGATCCCTTAACCATCTAAGATCAGGTTCGAATGTATCTTGTTGATTTTGAACATCCATTTCAGGAATGTATGGAAAATCAATGTAGATCATTGGTTCAGATGTTGTGGTACTAGGATGCTCATTTTGTTGAGTTGTGACCTTTTCTTGAGTTGTAGGTTCGGGTTCTGAAACCTTTAGCTGATATTCAGTGTAGGATGATAGTATGTCTTCTTCGTCTGAAATTTCTTCATCCACACGTTGCTGAGGGCCTTGACTCGAATTGTTTGATGTTTTGATGTCGGATGGATTTTTCTCAGATTGTTCATCAAATTTAACATGGATGGATTCCTCAATTACCATCGTTCGTTTACTTAGAACTCTAAATGCTTTGCTTACTGAGGAATATCCCATGAACAATCCTTCATCAGCTCTTTCGTCAAAGGTCCTTAAATGATTCTTTCCGTTGTTGTGTATGAAACACCTGCAACCAAAGACATGAAAATAACCAATACTAGGTATTTTACCTTTCCATAGTTCATATGGTGTTTTATTGTGATATTTGTTGATCAGGGATTTGTTTTGTGTGTAGCATGCCATATTTATAGCTTCGGCCCAAAATCTCTTTGGTAGGCCTGAATACGATATCATTGTTCGTGCAGCTTCTTTCAAGGTTCTGTTTTTCCTTTCGGCCACTCCGTTTTGCTGAGGAGTTCGTGCTGCCGAGAGCTGATGAAAGATTCCATTTTGCGCACAAAACTCTTTTATAACCTTATTAACAAATTCAGTTCCTTGGTCTGATCTTATCCGAATGATTTTGACCTCCTTTTCTGTTTGGAGTTGTCTTAAGAGATTTGGAAGAACTGTTTCTGTTTCATTCTTCTTCTTCAAGAAAATCACCTAGGTATATCTCGTGTAGTCATCTACTATAACGAGAGTATACTTTCTTCCACTCAAACTTGCTGGATCAATTGGTCCAAAGAGATCCATATGTAGAAGGCTTAGAGATCGAGAGTTTGCATCCACATCTTTCGACTTAAAGGATGACTTGAATTGCTTTCCCTTTTGACATGCCTCACATATTTTATCTTTTGTGTATGACGCTTCGGGCAGACCTCTCACGAGATTTCTTTTGGCGAGCTTGCTGATTGTCTTTAGGTTTAGATGGCTAAGTTTATTGTGCCATTCTTGATTAAGATCTGCATTACTTTTGGCCACAAAACAAACGTTAGCGTTAGAAGAAATCAAAGATATTACGTACATGTTCTTCTTTCATTGACCAGTTAAAGTTGTCTTGCCATCCTTCGTGTTCACGATTTTACACTCGTCCTTGGAAAATTCAACTTTATATCCTTTGTCACAGAATTGACTCGTGCTTAGAAGATTGAACTTCAGTCCTTCAACATAAGACACATCTTGTATTGTTATCCCCTTTTTGATAATATCCCCCTTTCCACGAGTTTTGCCACTGTTTTCTCCTCCAAAGATGACTTTAGGTCCATCTACTTCTATGAAGTTACTCAGCATTGTTTTATCACCAGTCATATGTCTTGAGCATCCACTATCAACATACCATATGACTTGTTTTTCCTGCAACAAAGATTATATAATTTTAAGTACCCCTTGAATTTCGGGTCCTTGAGGGTTAGCTGTCAACTTTGGAACCCACATCAACCTAGAGTGTCCACGACTCATCCTTGGTCCTCTATACCCATTAGATGTGCGATAATCATAATGTATGCTGGCAAAGACTTTAGCGTTATATCTTTTACGAAGATATTCCTGAGGAGGATTTTCATAATGCTTGAGATGATTGGTTTGTTTACGCAGATGAATCCTTTGTAGTTCTACTTTAGACAAAGGTTCTGGGTAATCATACCAATCTTCTTCTGATGGCCCAGTCCATCCATTGCCATACCCAGATCTTATGAAGGATCTTTCGGGTTGTCTGATTCGTCCATTTTTCGGGTTTCCTTGATCAGGATTCTCTCGTGTTGTTTTAGGACGATATTGCCTCTGGTCAACATTCGGCCTTTTCCTTGATTGAATATTCTTAGCAGGCTGACCTTTCTTATGGTGTAGATTCTGTCTATTTCCATTTGGTCCATTCCTTTTGACATATTTTTGTCTAGGATTGCCTTTGTAAGATTTTTCATTTCGAGGATCCAGAATTCGTTGGACAGCTTTTCCTTTCGGTAAGCTTGTTGATTGTGGTATGGCATCGTTGTTAACTTTCGTCATTGGCTCAGACACCTGGGTTGGACCTTGAACAAATGCAGCTTGAAAGCCTTCGTGTGAATATGCATTCGTGGATTTGTTCAAGCAGGTTTGTGAAGAGGAGCTGGGGTCAAAACCAATTCCCGTTCTTTCCCTGGGCAGTCTGGATTCATTCATCATTCGATCCATTAGATTGGATGAGTTATTGAATTTTTCCAAGACTTCAAGCAGTTCTTGCTCTCTCTTTTCTCTTGCTGTGCACTGCTCTTTCAGAGCGAGAACATTTTTCGCAAGTTGCTCCTTAGCAATGGTTAGCATAATGTTCTCAATTCGAACTTGCCTCAGCGCATTGTAGCTAATCATGAGCCGAGAGTTCTCCTCCTTAAGTTTGGAGTATGTGCTATTGATCACTTTGAACCTCCTCATCATTTCGGTAACTGATTCATTGGAGGTTTGACTTCCTACAGAACTTGACTCAGCTGAATAACAGGAAGATGAATGAGAGTTTACCTCTTCTTCGTCAGCCATAAGACATAGATCTTCTGATTCCTGGCTGAACAGGCATAGTAGTCCTTTTTCTTCTTCAGTACTTTCATCGTCTGAACTTGAGCTTGAGGAACTACTTTCGGCCACAACTTTGTCAGAGGTTTCGTTCACTACCATCGCCTTCCTTCTTCTCTCATTTCTGGAGCCTGATGATTCTTGCTTGTCATTTCTTTTGTATCTTTCTCCAGTCTCCTTGGATGGGCTTTTGGTAGTGTTGCTATCTTGATGCTTGCTCACTATTGGATGAGGACAATTGGCCTTGAAGTGCCCTGGCTTTCGACAATTGTAGCACAACAATTGCGAGTCCGAGGTTTCTGCCTTTGTGGTTTGAAGAGAACTTTCGTGTTGCTTTTGGTGACCCGAATGGTAAGAATCTTGAAAGTTGTTCTTCCTCATGAACCTTTTCATTTTCCTGACAAATAGTGCAAATTGTTCATCAGATAAAAAATCACAAGAGTTAGATTTCGACCTGTTGGATGTTGATGCTGATTGGTTGGCCACGAGAGCGATATTTCTAGTTTCTGATTCTTCGGCATCCTTCGGTTCATGTTCGAACTCATATGCTTTGAGATCACTAAAGATCTTGGTCGTGCTTGTTGTTTTCATGTCTCGATTGTCCCTCATTGCAATGACCTTCTGTAACACCCCGTGTTACGGCCTTCAATCCCGGATTAATTATTTAATTAATCCCGTTAATAATAATTAAATATGATTTAATTCGGTTAGGTTTCCTTTAATTAATTAATGAGGTCCACCATGAACCGTGGACCCTTGCCTAAATTAGAGTCCTAAGCCTATTAGGAATAAAGAAAGTAAACCCTTTACTATTCAGATTCTAATTAGGAATCCTAGACCTAGTTATCTATTAGGAATAAAGGAAGTAGGCCTTTTACTATTCAGACTACGATTAGGATTCCCTTTAATTAATTAATATGGTCCAGTATGGACCATGGACCCTTATCCCTAAAATAAGCCCTTAGTTCTATAAGGAATAGAATTAGTAAACCCATACCATTCAGACCCTAATTAGGAGTCTTAAATATATAAATAGGGATATAGGAGGCACCTAGATCTTTCACCACCATAATCTCTCACCACACAAGAAGTTCAAGAATCCCCTTAGGAGAAATCAAGAAAGAAGAAGGCTTAAAGAAAGACCCTTCATAGCCAAGGAATTAATTAAGGCTAAGAGGTAACCCATGTCTCAACAAAACCTATTTTCATAGCTATGATTCCCCTCTTAGGATTTCCCCATATTATTGTGTATTGATGAATTGTGATACTATTATTGATAATTGATGGGATGATTCCATGGGTGATCTTGATGATGAAAGGTTCTTGATAATTATGATGTTCTTGATGATTATATGATGTTCTTGATGATTATATGATGGCCTTGATGATTGTAGGATGTTCCTGATATTTATATAATATTCTTACCGAATCTTGATAGTAGAAGATGAATCGTGACCTTGTTGATTTAAAATTGATTAGAACCCTAGGTTGTATCATATGGAATTATTCTTGGTATATTGGGTGGGAATTCGCATGATTGGGTGTTTATTATGTTTAGAAAAGCATGATAGGTTATGTGCCGTTTGTTTCCTGATTTTGATCCGTTAATTGTCTACGTGTGTTATCAATTGCGTTTGAAAGTGTCTAAGCAGGGTTTTGGGTTCCACAAAGGTTCCCGGGGCGTTTTTGATGAAAAGAGTCAGTGGGGGGTAGGTGGGGGTAGGGGACCCGCCACCTACCCGCGGCCTCCTTGGGCAACGCCGGCAGCGGGCAGCCGGCGGGCGGGCAGCTGCCCGCCGGGCACCCGCTGCCCGGAACGGCTGCCGCCGGCGGGTGAACCCTCACCCACCGGCTACCCGCTGGTTTGCACCCCAATTGGGGATTTTGGCTTCCCCGTTTGATGTTCCCCGGACCCCCGTGGTGTCCCAACGGACTTCGTCTATCGTGCCTATGTCTAGTTTGATTTTCGGGTACCGTTCGTAGGTCGTATGGGTCTTATATATTGCATGCTAGTTGAATTGGTATCCCGTTGACCTAGGTGAAAGAAGTATGAACCCCTTAGGACTATTCTTAGTATGTGAAGGATCACGCATAGGTTTTGTTATACGTTTTCTCCCCCTTCCCAATGTGTTAATGTGGGTTGCATGTGCTTGCTATATGTTATGTGTGCATGTTACCCCGACTTGGTTGAGATCAATCGGGCTATACGGGCAGTCGGGTGGGCTGAGAACCATACCGGCTGTTAACCAGGCAGGTAGAGACCGGTCAGGTATATAAATATTATATAGGACTAAGATCCACTATACGCGCAGTTGAATGGGTTGAGAACCATCCCAACTGTTAACCAGGCTGGTAGAGACCGGTCAGGTATATAAATATTATATAGGACAAAGGTCCACTATACGGGCAGTTGAATGGGTTGAGAACCATCCCAACTGTTAACCAGGCTGGTAGATACCGGTCAGGTGTATGTTTATGACTTTTCATATATCTATATGTATTGTATTTCAACCCGTTGGAGTGGGTTACCAGCATCTCTCGCTGAACAGATATATTTGGCTTTCAGGCACAGAAGAGTAAGTCACTGGAGCGCGCTAGAACTCGGAACGTAGAAGTAGATAGCTTCCCGTTCGGCTTGCGTGCCATGTTTATGCGTTACATTATTGAGGATATTAGTTAGTTAGCCTATGCACATGAGTTCTCTAGCTCAGGTGTGGCATAGCACCCCGTACTCTTGTATTATGTTGTGGGATTTAATGAGATTTCACCTTTATTTTATAAGTTTTAAATATCCTGAAAATCTGGGGTGTTACACCTTCATTTCCCAAGATTTTGGCAGGCCACGAAGGATCTTCAGATTCCTTTCTTTCTCAGTCAGTTCCTTCCCAAGATCTGTCAGATCTCCCATGAGTCTGGTGAATCTCAGCTCCATGTCCTTGATTGTCTCATTTGGAAGCATTTTGAAATCTTCAAACTTCTTCATGGCTACAGTCAGTTTGTTGTCTTTCTCCTAGTTCCATCAGAACTTTCCATATTTCCATGGCATTCTTGCACTTTCGGACTCTTGGGAACAACGAGTCGTCAAGGGAGTTATAGAGGATGTTTTGTGCTACGTTGTCCAGGTTTGCTCTTGTCTTTTCTTCTGAGGTGTATGAATCTTTTGGCTTCGGTATCATTTGCTCAGCACCGGCTCCTTGAGCTGCCGCTTGTGTGTTCGCCATCATAACTGTAATTGGTCCAGTTGTTATGACGTCCCACATTTCGTCATGTATGGAGCAGAGGAGTGCCTGCATTCTTATCTTCCAATCATCAAATTTAGCAAGACTGAAAACGAGCTGCTTAGAGCGGTTAGCATGATCCTTTTCCATTTTGCAAAAGTTCGTGCAAAGCTTGAAAAATATGCAGTTTTTCAGAATTTTGATAGGGGATCTACTAGGCAGTAAATGCAACGCCTTTACCGTTCAAGGTATTTGGCTCTGATACCACTTGTTGGTCCCGATAGAGTGTAGTGAGAGTCTAGAGGGGGGGGGGGGGGGTGAATAGACTATTTTCGTGTTTTGCCCTAAAAACCACCTTTCGGTGTTTTGGCGCAGCGGAAATGTCAAATTCAATTATTTGCTTTGTACGAGTTTACGTTGTAAAGAAAACTTTCGGTAATGATGATGAGGACAATATGATGTAGAAATGAAATGCGTAAGTAAAGAGATAAAAGGAACAAGAGATTTTATAATGGTTCGGCTAACGTTGCCTACTCCATTCTTCTTCCACAACTTGTGGAAGGATTGCACTATCACTCGTTAGTACAATTACACAAAGACTTCCTTGATCACTAAGCCGGACAGCCTTCGTAGGTTTTTCAACTCCTCGAGTTTACTCCGCCTCTATCAACTTCTTCTACAGAGTTGAGGTTGGTAGAAAATGATTTCTGATTTCTCCAACTTGATGAAGTCTTGACTGTGTGAGATGATTGCTTCGTACAAATGGCAAGACTTCTTTAAGGTGTAAGATGACGATCAATGAACTTCTTCAAATATCTTAGCACCTTAACACTGGTTCACAAAAGCTTGAGAGAGCTGAGAGTGTTTAAGAGCTTTTGCATATATAGATCGAGTGAATGAAAACCAGCACCTTCTTAGTTGATGAAGGTGGCTTTATATAGGTGATGAAAATTCATCTGTTAGAGGGAGATGACATTTTCGAACCTTTTATCCAGTGGATAAGGACCGGGAAGCTTTGTAACACCCCAGATTTTCAAGACATTTAAAACTTATAATAAAGGTAGAATCTTATTAAATCCCAAGATATAAATACAAGCGTTCGGGGTGCTATGCCACACCTGGGCTAGAGAACCCAAGTGCACAGGCTAACTAACTAATATCCTCAAAGCGTGAATACGTAAACGTGGCACGCAGGTCAAAAGGGAAACTATCTACTTCTAAGTTCTAGCGCACTCCAGTGACTTAATCTTCTGTGCCTGAAAGCCAAATATATCTGTTCAGCGAGAGATGCTGGTAACCCACTCCAACGCGTTGAAATACAATACATATAGAGATATATATAGATATACGAAAACCATTTTGAGCATGAAGATATATCCTACGAACTCTAGCTTTTAAAACCGGGAATGACTCGACAGATAAGGCCAGACATAAGCAACAGTTATAACGAGCATATGCAATTCACAACAGATAAGGTAGATAAGGCAAGGCATAACAATGATCATAACCCAACATGAACAATCCCCAATATAAATCCCATAGTCACATCCCCCAAGACACTCGTAATCACAACTCGTCCATGTCACAACACATAACACACTTTGTTGGCGCCACAGGACCAATCGCATGCCCATACATGAGGGTCAGCGCATATAGCTCTGACACGGCCCCGCAGCACCCTGCCCCGTATCGCAACACGGAGGGGTCGATCGCAACCGACCGATGAACCGCAGCTCATCATAGTGTTTGATCGCAACCAAACAGTGGACCGCAGCCCAAGAGAATGTCATCTGACCGCAGCCAGGAAAAAGGACGAACCGCAGCTCGTATAGAAATGTTTGATCGCAACCAAACGGTGCACCGCAGCCCAGGATAACCAATCCGATCGCAACCGAATTGGGGTAACACACACATAACACAAAGCAAGCACATGCAACCCACATTACACATTAGGAAGGGGGAGAAAACGTATAACAAAACCTATGTGTGATCCATCACTTACTAAGAATAGTCCTAAGGGGTTCATACTTCTTCCACCTAGGTCAACGGGATACCAATTCAACTAGCATGCAATATAATAGACTCATAAACCTACGAACGGTACCCGAAACATCAAACTAGACATAGGCACGATAAACGGAGTCCGTTGGGACACCACGGGGAACGGGGAACATCAAACGGGGAAGCCGGGATCCCAAGTTGGGCGAATTTCCAGCGGGTAGCCGGTGGGTGGGGGGGGCCACCCGCCGGCTGCCCGCCGGACTCACTGTTCCGGGCAGCGGGTCGCCGGCGGGCAGCTGCCCGCCCGCCGGCTGCCCGCTGCCGGATATACTATTTCCGGCCGTGGGTAGGTGGCGGGTCCCCACCCCCCACCTACCCCCCACTGACTCTTATCACATAATTTTGCCCCGGGAACCGTTGTGGAACCCGAAACCATGCTTAGACACTTTACAACGCAATTAACGACAACACGTAGACAATTAACGGATCAAATGCGAGAAACGAACGGCACATAACCTATCATGCTTTTCTAAACATAATCAACACCCAAACATGCGATTTCCCCACCCGATAAACCAAGAATAATATCATACGATACAACCTAGGGTTCTAATCACTTTTATATCAACAAGAATACGGTTCGTCTTCTAATTACAAGATTCGGTAAGAATAACGCATAAGCATCAAGAACAACACACAATTATCAAGAACATCACATAATCATCAAGAATTCCAAATAATCATCAAGATCCCCATGTAAGCATCAAGAACACCATAATTATCAAGAATCTCCCAACATCAAGATTATCAAGATTCCTCATGGAATCATTATATCAATCATTAATAATAATCATCACCAATCATTAATACACAATAATATGGGGAAACCCTAAGGGGGAATCATAACTATGAAAATAGGTTTTGTTGAGACATGGGTTACCTCTTAGCCTTAATTAATTCCTTGGCTATGAAGGATCTTTCTTTAAGCTTTCTTGATTTCTTGATTTCTCCTAGGGGAATTCTTGGAACTCTTTGGGTGGTGAGAGATTAATGTGGTGGGGATTCTAGGTGCCTCCTAAGTTCCCTATTTATATATTTAAGACTCCTAGTTAGGGCCTGAATGGTATGGGTTTACTAATTCTATTCCTTATAGGGCTAGGGCTTGTTTTAGGGATAAGGGTCCATGGTCCATAGTGGACCATATTAATTAAAGAGAATCCTAATCCTAATCTGAATAGTAAAAGGCCTACTTCTTTTATTCCTAATAGGCTTAAGACACTTATTCAGGCAAGGGTCCACGGTTCATGGTGGACCTCACTATTTAATTAAAGGTAACCCTAACATAATTAAATCATATTTAATTATTATTAACGGGATTAATTAAATAATTAATCCGGGATTGAAGGCCGTAACACGGGGTGTTACACTCTCCCCCCCTTACGAGAAGCTTCATCCCCGAAGCTTGGAAATCGTTGCAGGGTTAACGAGTCAAGAGTAGAACCATTGTCCTATAGAGAGGGTATTCCACAGGGAAATTGTATACTTGTACGCCTGTGCGTGTTGGGTTTTTGGGAACGATTAGGTTTACAGGGCTAAGAGAGTGGGTTTCAAACTTGAGGATACGGTGAATTCAGGAATTAGGATCGAGTTTTCAAGGTTGCAACTTAGGTTGTGAGGTTGCCACCATGTATGGAATCGTTAAAACATGGGATTACGAATGGGGTCTGAAGGGTAGAAAGGGTTTTGAAATAAGGAGGGGGCCGATTTTCTGAGGAAGGGAAAGGAATTCGGCTAGGATGGGTTAAGGTTTCTCGATCCCAAGTGAATAATCTGGCTAGATGCTTTGATCACGATGCGTCGACGAGCTGATGATCCTCCTTCCTTGGTGTTGGTACTTGCTTGACTTTAAGATCCTTGTTAGACCTTGCTTCCCGGTGTTAGGAATAAAGTGTAATGGTTTTGATATGCCAAATTTGTATTTGTAGATCCCCCAATTTTATTTATAGGTCTAGTAGAGTCTTAGACCATGATCGGGAAATTATTTAATTATCAAAAGAGAAAAACAGAGGAAAATGGATGAAAATAGAAGAAGATGATATAAAGCCGAAAATCAAGAATTTGTCTGGAGAAAATGACAAATTGAAGAAGAAGATGAATGATACAATATTCACGTCGCTACTACTCAAAGAAGATATCCCAGAAGAATTTTCGTGAAAGAAAATTAATATTGGAAGAATACATGAAATTGACTTGGAGATCAAGCATCTATGGAAAGAAAGAAGTACATCAAATGTGATTGGAGATTTAATCAAAAGCTGTACGAACGAAGTGGATGATACTAGATATATAATTTGAAATGGCTTAAGTTCGAAACTCACCATCAACAATTTTACAAGGTAAAATTTGAGAAGTCAAATTAAATTAATCTGATGGAGTTGGGAGCTAGTTTAAGCTTTGGCGCGCTTTGGGCGCCAATTACAAGTGGAAATTGGGAAGCAATTTCACTTGGGTGGCAATTGAGATGCAATTGCACTTGGGAGCCGATTTCATAGAAATTGAAATTGGGAGCTAGTTCGAAGCAATTGAAATTGGGAGCCAGTTTCAGAGAAATTGAGATTAATTGAAATTGGGAGCTAGTTCAGAGAAATAGAAATTGAAATTGGGAGCTAGTTCGAAGCAATTGAAATTGGGAGCCAGTTTCAGAGAAATTGAGATTAATTGAAATTGGGAGCTAGTTCAGAGAAATTGAAATTGGGAGCAAGTTTCAAATGGAATCAAAGTTGGGAGCCAAATTGAAATTGGGAGCAAGTTTCAAATGGAATCAAAGTTGGGAGCCAATGTAGAATTGAAATTGGGAGCCAATTCAAGTTGTAGTATGGGATGCAATTCAGATTGGGGACCAATTAAAAGAAGACATTGAGGAGCAATTGAATTGAGATGAAATTCAAAGAGAAGTCCAATTTCGAAGTCAACATTGAGAAGTAATTAGAAATCGAAATTGGGAGCAAGTTTCAAATGGAATCAAAGTTGGGGACCAATTAAAAGAAGACATTAAAGACATTGAGGAGCAATTGAATTGAGATGAAATTCAAAGAAAAGTCCAATTTCGAAGTCAACATTGAGAAGTAATTGGAGCACCAGGAGATGTTGGGAGCCAATTGCAAGTCAAAGTCAATTGGGAGCCAATTACAATGGAGAAATTCAAATTGGGTGCCAATTACAAGCCAATTGAAATTGGGTGTCAATTACAAAGGAGAAATTCAAATTGGGTGGAAGTTCAAAGCCAGTTTGAAGTCAGAGAACACCCAGACGTGAGAATGAAGAAGATGAAGCAGAACTTACAGTGAAAAATATTCTCACAAGGAAAATACTAGTCTAACTAGTATGGGATTAAAATAAAGATTATTTTTGAATCCCAGAGATACAAGGACCACTTCAGAGCTGATCAGAGAAGTCATTCTACACCAAAACTGAGACCCAGATATTTCTACTCAACGTTAAAACAGAGGAGTATCAGATGAAGTTTGGGAGCTCATTTACATGGAGATGAAACTCCATCAACGGCTAGCTTATCTCTTTCTGACATTTTTGTAGAAGATAAGATAAGATCTCTGACAAAAGATACAAGATTTCAAAAATGAGAGCGTCTCTTTCCAATGGACAGATTCTCATTACCAGCTATAAAATGATGAAGATGTGAAGACTTGAAGAAAAAAAGGGGAAGAACGGAGCAGTGAACAAGAGAGCAGAAAATTCGAATCCTTCAAGGGATCGAATAGAGCAATTAAGCTTAAAAGAGCAGAGAGCTAAAATTCTAAGAGCTGAAATCTTCAAGTGTGAGAAAAGAACTCAGAGAGCTTCAAAAGAAAAATATTCTGAGAGTTCTTAAACAGAGCAAAGCAGAGCAAAATATCAAGTGCTTTACTTGATATATTCAAAGAGAGAAAACACTCAGAGCTGTCAAGAGAAATCATTCCAGAGTGTTTATCTTCATCAAAGAGACCTGCGCATCATTGAAGATCATCTACAGAGTCTCAGAAGTTGGAAGCAAGACAACACTTGTTTTGGAGCAAAACAAGAGAAGGGGGAAAGTAGCACGGAGCTGTGAAATCCTGGATTATCACACGGAGCTGTGAGATCCGAAGCAGCACTGTCGGAGGCACTGGGCGTGATTGGTGTGGGCTTGGTGATCAAAGCACCAGATCACGGGATACGTTTCTACCGGAGTGTGGAAGACGGGGGGAAAGTAACGCGGAGTCGTGAAATCCTGGGATAGTAGCGCGGCGACGTGAAACCCGAAGCAGCAGTGTGGTGTCACTGGGCGTGATTAGTGCGGGCTTTGTGATCAAAGCACTAGATCACGGAAATTCATTGTATCGTGGAACCAAGGAGTGGTAGATATAGTGAATTGGCTCTTGGAGAAAAGAGCAAGTGGAGTAGGAGGATTACACCACCTCGCGAACCACTATAATTGTCGTGTGTTCTTTACTGCTTTCTTTACATACCGCTCTTTACATATTCGCTCTCACGAAGATATACTGCTCACACACACTTTATGTTTATTTATTTCCGCTGTGCACCATACTCTAACAATCTAGTTAAGAGTTTTGGTTTATCTCTGTCTTAGCAATTGTTGTGCTGTGCAAAAAACTTTGAAAGTCTATTCACCCCCCCCCCCCCCCCCTCCCCTCTAGACTTTCACCTTACCTCTTTTGGGACCAACAATTGGTATCAGAGCCTGTAGCCTATTTGAGTCAGTTTATACCAACCTTTGGTATTTAAACACGTTGCCCAACTGGGTTAACTGTTTTTGACTGCTAGGCTGATCTATTCTACAAAGTGTGTGAATTGGATTAATCTTTCATATCTCACGTGATGATGATGAAGAAAGATTTAGCTCAAAATCTATTATTCTCTCTTGATAAATTTGATGATTGGAAAGTTCGTATGCAGGTACACTTATCGGCTTTACACGATGATATGTGGGATGTTATTTCCACTGGCCCTATAGAAATATTAAAAGTCAATACGGCGTTTGTTATATCCCCGGATGCTCCACAGTACGTACAAAAGCCAAAACCGGAATGGACATCGGACGATAGAACGCGTAATAATCTTGACAATATTGCCAAGGATATTCTATTCAAAGCCGTTGATGATACAATATTTCCGAAGATCCGAAAGTGTGCTACTGCAAAAGAAATATGGGAAACTCTCATCAAGATTGGCGAAGGAGATGAACAAGAAAAAGACAATAAGCTCACAATCGCCATGAAGAAGTTCGAAGATTTCAAAATGCTCTCAAATGAAAGTGTTGCGGACATGGAAGCTCGAATGATCAAAGTTCTTGGAGAGATTAATGATCTTGACAAAAATATTAGCCAAAAAGAAATTAATCTCAAAATCCTACAAGGCTTACCATCTACATGGGATATGAAGGTTACGGCTATGCGCGATCACCGAGATCTAAGAATGTTGTCAACAGACAAATTATTTAGTGATCTAAAAGCATATGAGTTCGAAATGAAGGCCAAAGATGATGATGTACATGAAGCTCGAAATTATGCTCTAATGGCCGAACAACCGTCAACCTCCAGGTCAGTAGATAATAATGTTGATTTTATGACTGACGAACAATTTGCTCTTTTTGTCAAAAAGTTTAGAAGGTTTATGCGAAAAGGAGATAACAAAAATTCTGCTCGTGGAAAATTCATCTCTCGCATAACACAAGAAGAAAAAGTCGAAGAAAATAAGGATTTGTGCTACAATTGCCGCAAACCCGGACATTTTAAAATAAATTGTCCGTATCCGATCGTTAGCAAGTATCAAGGCAAAAATGTTGAATCTACGCCGAACAAATCCGAAAGCAAAAGGTTCAAGCGCGACAAAAGAAAAGCTCTCGTTGGCAACGAACCAAACGAAAATGATGATTCGGAGGATTCATCATCAAGCGATGAAAGCTCATATTCGGATGATGATATGGCGCTAATATGCAAGTCAACTGAGTTGAGTACAAGTGAAGATTGTCTTATGGCTCTTAACACAGAGGAAGAAGAGGTAAGTTCTAATTCTTTCAATTCTGTTAATTCCTCTTTTTCTCGTGAATCTATTGACAATCTAATGCGAGAATGTCAAGAGATTATGCTCACTCATCCTCAACTCAAGGAGCGCAATAATATTCTAATTCTTGAGAAAGTAGAAATGAATAAAAGATTGCAAGATGCTTTACTTGAAGTGAGTAAATTGAAGAATGAAAATATTCATCTTCAAGAAGAGTGTAAAGTAAGAGAGGTTAGAGAACATAATCTTAGAGCTACTATTGCTACGTTCACTAATTCGTCTAAAATTATAGATAAAATGGTGAGCATGCAAAAGCCATCAGGAGATAGAACCGGAATTGGTTATGACTCCACATGTTCTCAAACCCCTCAAAATCTGACTAATTCTACTACTACTTTAAATAATAAAGTTCAAGTGGTAAAATTTGTTAAAAGTCAGAATAGCACGATGAGACAAGGACTTGGCTATCAATCAAACGCAAAGTTGAATGTTGAAAGGCCGAAACAAGTTTATACTACGGCAAAGCAACAAAAATTCTACAAGCAAAGATATGTCAAAGAGTCAAGTGCAAAAAGATTTCATAGAAAATAGGGAAGCTTTTCTAGAAATAAAGTTGGGAAATTTCATCCAACTCAAAAAGATTGGTTGTGCAATAGATGTAATACTTTTTATAGACCAAAGCAACCATTCTCTTCCCAGGTGCCAAAATATAAAAATAATTTTCAAAACCCGGCGCCAAAAATATTTTCTAAAGTGAGTTATGATTATCGTGTCTCAAATGGTTACAAATCGCCTCATCTTAATTCAATAAGATCAAGGTGGGTTTGGTTACCAAAAATCACTAACAGTAAAGGACCCAAGCAAGTATGGGTACCTAAAATTAATTAATCTTTTTTGCAGGATGTTTGGTACATCGATAGTGGTTGCTCACGCCACATGACTAGAAATAAATCATATCTAGTGAATTTCAAAGAAATCGATGGACCAAAAGTTATATTCGGAGGAAATCAAAATTATGGAATTACAAAAGGAGTTGGCACGATCAAGAAAAATGGTTTGAAGATTGAAGATGTTTCTTTCGTTGAAGGATTAAAATTTAATTTGTTGAGCACTAGTCAATTTTGTGATAAAGGCTATCTTGTAGAATTTTCTAAAGATAATTGCCTAATCAAAAATGAGCTCACAAATGAGATTATTTTATCTGGAAAACGGCGAAAGAACATGTATATTGTGGATTGGAGCACTAGCAAAGATTCAGTGTGCTTAATGGCCAGAAATTCGAATGAAGCTAATTGGGAATGGCACAGAAAGCTCAACCACTTAAACTTCAAGACCATCAATCAGCTTGCAAAGAAGAATCTAGTAGAAGGCTTGCCAGATATTATCTTCAAGAAGGACCAAGTGTGTGATGCATGCCAACGCGGAAAGCAAATCAAATCATCATTCAAATCAAAGACACACGAGCCAACGTCAAGACCGCTAAGCTTACTACATATGGACTTATTTGGACCGGTTGATCCAATAAGTGTAAGTGGTAAGAAATATACTCTCGTTGTTGTTGATGATTTTTCCAGGTACACTTGGACCGTGTTTCTCAAGAAGAAAAATGAAGTTGAGCAAGTTCTACCGAAGCTGTTGAAGCAACTACAAAATGAGAAAGAATTGCAAATATCAAAAATACGAACGGATCGCGGAACCGAGTTCGTGAATGGAGTTATACAAGCTTTTTGCAATTCACATGGAATTTCTCATCAATTATCTGCCGCAAGAACACCGCAACAAAATGGTGTTGCCGAAAGAAGAAACCGGACGCTCAAAGAAGCCGCACGAGTGATGATTAGTGCTGCCGGTCTTCCGAAACGCTATTGGGCGGAAGCTATCAACACTGCTTGTTACACACAAAATTGAAGCATGATCCATAAGCAGTACAAGAAGACGCCATACGAGCTATATAAAGGGAGAAAACCAAATATTGGTTATTTTCATATTTTTGGATGCAAATGTTTTATTCATATTAATGATAAATTGCATCTAAAAGCTTTTGATGAGCGTGCAGATGAAGGAATTTTTCTAGGATATTCAGCTACCAGCAAGGCGTACAGAGTTCTGAATAAAAGATCAATGGTGGTTGAAGAATCCATACACGTGGTATTTGATGAAAAATCACAAATCAAAAATGGCGCTCTGGACGAAGAAATTGCACAAAATGGTAACAAGTGTCATATTGATTTTTGTGATACTAATGATACGTGTGAAGATGATGTTTTGCAGGGAATGGATGAGTTGGAAATTAATTCTCTAGAAAATCCCATCCCTCACCCAGAAGAAGTTGGAAATTCTCTAAATAATAATTTTGGGAGTGATGCCTCACGTGGGAATGGAAATGCAGTACAAGTTGGTGATCCAATTAATGATCAAATTGCATGTGATGTTGGTAATCAATTTCAAGACAATTTAATTGATGAAATTCGAACCAACACTGCAAATTCACAACAAATGGATCCACCCAGTACCATGCACCCATTTCAACCAGATTTAAGATGGCTCAAAAATCACCCTCCAGAATTAATTATTGGGAATATTCATGAAGGCGTGAAAACAAGATCATCTACCATGGAAGCATTGTTCACGTGTTATCTATCTCAGATTGAACCAAAAGAAATTGACGAAGCTCTCAATGATCCGGATTGGATAAATGCTATGCAAGAGGAGCTCGATCAATTCAAAAGAAATGATGTTTGGGAACTTGTTCCAAGACCGCCGAACCACAACGTTGTAGGAACCAAATGGGCCTTCCGGAACAAAGCAAACGAAGAAGGCGTGATTGTTAGGAATAAAGCAAGGCTCGTTGCAAAAGGATACTCTCAAGAAGAAGGAATTGATTTTGATGAAACTTTTGCACCGGTGACTCGACTTGAAGCAATCAGAATTTTCCTAGCCTACGCCGCACACAAAGATTTCACTGTTTATCAAATGGACGTGAAAAGGGCATTCTTGAATGGTCTTCTCGAAGAAGAAGTTTATGTCGAACAACCCCCAGGTTTTGAGGTAAAAGGCGAAGGTGATAAAGTCTACAAACTTAAAAAGGCATTGTATGGGTTGAAACAAGCACCTAGAGCTTGGTATGATACTTTGTCAATGTTCTTGATAAGCTGTGGATTCACCAAAGGCCTTGTTGACAAAACTCTATTTAGAATTCAAGATGGTGATCATATTTTATTAGTGCAAATATATGTTGATGATATTATTTTTGGAAGCACTAACAATTCGTTGTGTGAGAAATTTTCGAAGCTTATGCAGAATAAATTCGAAATGAGCATGATGGGTGAATTGAATTACTTCTTGGGCTTACAAGTCAAACAACTGAAAGAAGGAGTATTCATCAATCAAGCAAAGTACACTCGCGACTTGATAAAGAAGTTTGGCCTTGATGGAAAATCATCGATCAAAATTCCAATGAGCACATCAACAAGGCTAGACAAAGATGAAGATGGAAAAGATGTCGATCAAACAAAATATAGAGGAATGATTGGTTCACTTCTATATCTTACTGCAAGCAGGCCGGACATTTCTTATGCTGTGGGCGTGTGTGCAAGATTCCAAGCAAATCCAAAAGAAAGCCACCTCACCGCAACAAAGAAGATCATACGATATCTGAAAGGCACAATCAATGTTGGATTGTGGTATCCAAAAGGTACAGATTTTACTCTAACAGGTTTTTCAGATGCGGATTTTGCAGGTTGCAAAATAGACAGAAAAAGCACTTCCGGGACATGCCAGTTCTTGGGGGGAAGGCTTGTTTCTTGGTTCAGCAAAAAGTAAAATTCCATCGCAACTAGTACCGCCGAGGCCGAATATATTGCTGCAGGAAGTTGTTGTGCGCAAATTTTGTGGATGAAGCAACAATTGAAGGATTACGGAGTTAATTGTGATGACGTTAGTATTTATTGTGATAATACTAGTGCAATCGCTATCACTCACAATCCGATGCTTCACTCAAGAACCAAACATATCGACATTCGACATCACTTTATAAGGGATCACGTTGAAAAGAAAAATCTGAAGATCGAATATATCCCTACGGAAAACCAAGTTGCTAATATTCTCACGAAGCCTTTATGCGAAACGAGATTTTCTACCTTAAGGCACGAGTTGGGAATGATCGAAATGAGCTAAGTATCACTGAACTTAAACTCTCTAATTAAATTGATACTTGTGCTCAAAATTAATTGTTTTACGTGGATAAATTGTTTTATGTGTTTCTATGCATGTTTTTATTCGAAACTTTTATGTGATAAAATTGCAATATGTGTTAGGAATTTATTTGTGTATTTGCATGTATTATTTAACGTGAGATCATATGCCATGCAAATTAATTTGATGAAATGTGCAATTCGTGATTTATTTGATGTTTTGTTTAAAATTGCATGTTTTAATGTGTTAATCAGTTTTTGAGTATGTGTTCATGTTTCTGTAAATTAACTAACTTGTTTGCATGAACAATTTGCTCTAAAAATGATTTACAATGTTTATTTGTTAATATATATGTGCTATGTGCAAAATGTGATTTAATATGTTATTTGTATGTGTGTTTCGTATATATGCAGTATATGTGATATAAATTGCTATAAAATGTTTTAGAAATCTAGAAATTAGTATTTTTTTGTTAGTTTCTAAAATATTTTGGAATCTGATTAATATGTTTTATATAAAGTTGTTTCTAATTATAAATTAGGAATATGTGTGTTAATTTCCAAATTATATGTATTTTAATTAGGAATGCCGTGTATATGTGTTTAATATTTTGGTATGTGTGATTAATTATTTGTGGAATAATTTTTGCTACTAACGAGATGTTTGAGTGATATTATGTTTGTGGTACATGAATTTGAGAAAGAAATCAAGAGATAAAGGAGGAAAATTTAGAGTTTAATTGGGCATCAAACCTCCACCCATAAACTCCTACCCTTTCTAAACCTCCACCCAACCTAAACCTCCCCCCATAATCCTCTCCTAAATAAAATCTTTCCAAACAGATTTACCCTCTCTTTCTCAAATCGACACCCTCATCTCGCCTGTCAGAAATCCACTCTCTTAATCGATCCCCACAAACAAATCTCAAGAAGATCAGAATCCAAATCCTTCCTAAGTGTCTCTTCAAATCTCCACCCTCTACACCTTACGTGCATTGGGTATTTCTAAAGAGGTGTGAGCATTAAATGCTCTTGTCTGCTCATGATGACATTTTCTCTTTCCTCGTAACACTCTCTATCAGATGACTCATCTACCCTAAACTCACCCAATCGACACACCTCAACCAAAGGGTACAATTGAGAAGTCTCATCTCTTTCTCTTAAATTCGAAAAATCCCTTCGAGTCATCTTCCTCATATAAACCCCTCACTTTTATCTCAAAAACTCTTTCAAGACCTTCAGAATATCAGAAAACTCTATCTCAAATCATCTCTCCTCGATCAATCGATCTGATCATCATGGCCCAATCTGGAAGAAAGCAAATTGATCCTATTTTTGCCCTCTCCCAACAAGTGACGAATGGGATGGTTCTCAATCCTGAGTTTTTCAGACTAGGTTCTACCAACAAGGACACGGCCGAGAAAATTCTTCAAGCTTTAAAAGACTGTGGACTGTTTGGTTTCTTCACCTACAACTACTATGGAACCTTTGAAGAAGATGTAGCCGAATTTTATCTACATGCAGTCGTTGAAAAGGACTCGATAAAATCTAGAGTTGGAGGATCAGAAGTTTCGATCACTGAAGATGACATACACAAGTGCTTCAACTTTCCTGAATCTCAGATAATGCCAGAATCTCACAGCTATGTTGTTCAAAATTTTTGGAATGAGATTCGCGGTCCTACGGCTCCAATTTTCTCTGATGTATCCGCTCATAAGAATGTATTGAAGTTTGAATATGAGATGTTGGTGGACATGATTTACAAGATTCTTGAACACAAACTGGGAAGTACTGAAGATTTGACCGCGTCAACAGTGTGCCTGATGGACGGAATCATGAAAGGAATAAAATTCAAATGGGCAAAATTTATCTACAGGAAGATGGTTATTTTTGTTCATGCTGCCAAACCAATGAAGAAACCTGCTGTAGTGGACCGATTCTATCAAAATGTTGGATATGGTCTCATCATTGGAGAACTGCTAAGGAAGAAGACAATTCCAATGAGAAAACACAAAAATATTGGAATTTACAGAGCTCTCTTCAGAAAATTCAGTCCTAACTTTGGAAAAAGGTCAAGCCAGAGAAGAGGACAAGAAGGTAGGAGTTCTACAAGTTCAAAAACACCTCAAAGTTCCAGACCGAGAAACAGCAAAGCAATCTCAACCTCAAGTAATCAAATGGGATCAAGCAATAGATCAGGAAGAGATCAAGAAGCCATCAGTACGGCTGTGGCAGTTGTTCCGATCAAATATGCCGAACCAAACGTGTTGGCCGAAGGAGTTGATGATACTACAAGAATGGAATTTGCAGGAGTTGATGTGCAAATTTCAAATGATCTACAAAGAAGACTCTCAAGTCAATCTGGCAGCCGAAGGAAGTGCAGGACCTTTAGTTTTTGACTCAGCGCTCATTCAAGATGATCCGGAGCTGTTGAAAGAATTGATAATGGTGCAAACTTGGAGAAAATGGAAACTTGAAAGATATCATTCTTTCATGTCAAAAATCACCCCAGATTTGATACGAAGTGAAGATTTTTCCTTGGAATGGTGTGGAACGAACGTGATGCTAGATGCACTTAACATGGATTTAAATCAAGTGTATCACATGAAGCTACACGAAAAGGCAGCCAGACAAAAAGGAAAAGCACCAATAAAAGGAGGCAGTACGGCTCAAGACCGTTTAGCCGAACAAGAGAGACAGAATGAAATTTCACTTCAGTTAGCTCTACAAAGGTCAGTATATGACACATATCATTATCCAGGTAACACATCTCTTGTGGATAATGAAGTTTTTGATGAAAGAACTAAAGGGACGGCACTCATTGATGTACCAATCATAAGCACTGAAAATCATATGGACATACCTGTGAAAGTCCATGATGCTTCTTTATTGATATCTGATTTGACCCCCACATCAATTAATGTGAATCTGGAGTGCAATGAACAACTTGTGGGAGCCAATGAAAAACAAGTGTCAGAAGAAAGAAGAAGAGATATACCAGTGGAAGTTGCAGTAGAAGTTGCTACTGAGAATAGACTGCAAATCACAGAGGAATTATCCAGTGTATTGCCGGTACACCATACCGAGTCTACCATGCCTACCATGGACCCTGTTCTAGAAAATGAAGATTTATTTACAGACAACTACACGAGAACAGAGGTCTTAGAAGAAGAAATTGGTGATCTCAATCAAGAAGTCGAATCACCTGAAGAAGAAGGATGCAACTTACTGACACAGTTATTCTCACAGATCCGAATAAAAGTCCATTCGGATCCCCTCAAAACATTGTGCAGATGAATGAACAAGAAGATAACATATTCTCATCCTTATTTGCCAAGGTGGCCGAATCCAGTGATGTTGTTTGTCAAAATATTGGAGAAAAATTGGTTGAACAAAACCAAATGCTAGAACAACAACACACGGATACCCGAGTCAATCTGAAAGAATTAATGGAGCATCAAAATTCTTTGAAGACTCAGATTGACAAAGCAGAAAGAATCTTGAAAGGAGAAGTGACGAAAGGCTTACTTGAAGTCATTCAGCTCATGAAGAAGGAACGTGAAGCAGCTGAAAAGATTCACAACGAACGTCACTTGCGACAAATCAAGGCGATTCAAGATCAAGAAAGCCGAATCAACAAACTTGAAGCTGAACTCGCAGTTACAACAAATAAGCTTGACAACGTGCAAACGTTTCCATTGAAACACACAATAGTGTTGAAACTGTGAAGGCAAACCAAGACCGAGATTTTAAGACCCTTGCATTTTTGGTTGATAACGCCAAAAGGGGGAAGAAATTCTCAGTCACTTGGCTTTGCAACAACAAGAATTTATTCTTGGAAGTCAACAACA